>NW_010523836.1:0-9661 GCF_000687285.1 Phaethon lepturus | reverse complement strand
GTATTTTAGCAATAGAATATTTTAACAAACTAATTAGTATGAACTTGAAAGCTATTAACTTATTGAAAAACCTATTAACGTATTTTCATTACGCTATCTTGCAAATTAAATATTATCTATGAGACTCTAGAACCGGGTCTTTATTCTGAGAGGAAATGTCTCTGCTAAGGAGATTAATTTTTTTTTAAATAAGAAAAATAAAGTAACTTGAAAAAAGTGTATATGTTTCCCTCACACATATTGCTAAGTGGTGTTTCTTGTACAGCAAATGTTTACAGATATCAGACTTTGCCCAATTCTAAAACCTAGTATTCCAGCTCCCCAAGTGACAAATACTTACTTTTTGGCTGGCATGTTTGTACGCTTGTCCCAGACTGCACTTTTCATTTTTGCTAAAGCACACAAAGAATTACACATATGGATGTCAAGAAAAATGTTGCATCCACTTCAAAAATGAAGTACATAGGAAATGCTTTGTCCTTATTAAAAGTGAGGAAATGTTTTGCTTAAAAGTGTAAACCACACCACAATTTTAACACACAGGTTTGAAATAAGGCATATGGGATGAACTATCTCAATACTGTGCTTTCATGAACCCTGCAGAAATTGTCCCACCTTGGCCAAGTTGTGAATCTCTGCAAATTATATTTTGCACATGCTCAGTGGAAGGTTCATCCTAAAAGCAAAAGTTTCTTAAAAAAAAATATCCTTACTGAGTATTCTCCAAACTGGAGATGAAGCAGCTAATCCAGCCCTTTGTAGCTGCCTCTGTTCAAGGCTGTTACAACGCCAAAGACAAGAATAGACAGCAAGGGAACATTTCCTTCTGTGCCTTTTGTTCCCTCCCTAATTGAGCACTGAGAGTTCACAGATGAGAGAAGCATAAAAGAGCGAAGGAAGACCAAAGACAATTAGGTAGATTAGACAGACAACTGCTACTGGAACAATGATACAAAAGGTCAAAGAAAAAAAAAAAAAGCAGAAGGTGGAGAAACTAAGATAAGACAGTTGTAGATCTGTACTTGCTCATGAAGAACAATGAGCAAAGTCAGGACAGAAAGTAAGGTGAAGATATGGGTTAAGCAAAATGAGGAAAGATGCCAGGGAAGGAAAAGCAGTGTTAAACAAGAGGGACACAGACAGATGTGGTCAGTTGAGAGGAGGCAGAGTACAATTCTGTACCCTTATAATAAATCCTGCTCAGAAACTAGAACTCAGTGTGAGTTTACAATCTCAATGGTCTTCAGTGGTCAGCAAGGCATGTGCTTTAACAACTTCTAGAAGTTGTCCCATATATAGATCATTATCATCAGTACTATCTCAAATTAAGTAGCAGGTGTTTGCATTACCACAATGAACTATGTGAAGATCAATATAATTCCAGATAATGGAATTTTTTTTTTTTAAGTTTGCTTCACTTAAAAACTTTGCAGTTTATATTGACGAAACTACAATTTTTCTGAGTGATCGGTTTCTAAGTGGATATTATTATTTCCCAAATTACTTTTATCCCTTCCTTCATGTCATAAATCACTGCTGGAGAAGCACTGGTATTATATCTAAAACCGACAAAGAGTTGAGCTGGCACCACTAGTAACAAGGTAAATACTTTTTACAGATCTTTTTAGTGCTTTTCAGGAAATATCACCATACCTGTCCCAAGCTAATAAATAACCCTGTTGTTGGATAAAACATTTACTGAATTTGTCCTTCCACAGAAAAATAAAATCTTACTGAATAAACCTGAGATACCAAGATGCCTCTGATAATACATAATGAGGTGAAAATATTAATCTAATTCCCTTACCAAATACAGACATTTAAGAAAAATATCCTTCACAGTAATCCAATTAAAAAAAATTAAATAAAATATTGTAAAAGCAATATTTGTATTTATAATTTATCATGTTTTCCTAGTCTAGATAATCAGAAAGAAGGAGACCTGTTTTGATGAATGTGGCCCCATTTTTTTCATTCAAATTTTTTTGTATTATTTTTCATTCAGAGGGTCATGGAAGAGCATGCCTTCTTCCTTAGTTGCATGCAACACTAAACTGAAGTTTACAGATAAGTTTAGATTTTTAATGTTGACCTTTGTATCATCATCAAATACAATGTAGACACACTGTAGTGACCCTGCTCTCATGAAGATCTACACAAAGTAGTAGACACCTGTGCTTTGAGAATCTACAGAGTGCTGCAAAGATCTAAAGTGACAAGGATGCCAAGAATTTAACACGTAAAACTGAAAATGGGAAGGATACTACTAAAAGATGGTCCTCCCAAAATAAAACAAGGGAGAGACCCAAATAAGAAAAAACATACCTTCTTTATCTCTATCTGAAGAAGAATTTTAGGTCTTGTATCAGAGAAATGTTGACAGCAAAGCACAGAAAGCAAATTTGTTGCATTAATAGGGACCATTTTAAACAGTTACTTTTCAGATTAAAACTGCATTTTGCAGTGATGCAAAGAACTGCAAAGCTGAAAATAGGGATTATGAAACAGAAAGGGTACTCTTCAGTTTAAGAAATATTTCTATTGCTCTCCAAGGAGATTTATTTCATCCACCATACAGCATGTGTCAAGAGTTACGCTGATCCTTCACTGGGAGCTAAGTACCCAATAGTTTTTACATTACCATGCACCACAATAGCAATCCTTGACACTGGTTATAAGTGTCAGACAGAGTCTTCATTAATTGTCATCATCTTTAAGACATGAAAGAAACCCTCTCTTCTTGAATGTTATTACACAAAAAGTGTACATGTTATCTATATACAGCAAGTGCAAAAATGTTTTGTACTGTAATAATAATCATTTAGAATACAGCGGATAGAAAGTGTACTATTGTTAAACTGTCAGTCAAAACCCTTGTTATACAAGGATAGAACATCACATCCATCTATAACAGCCTTTTCTGTCAGTCAAATGTGTTGTTCTACACAAATCTAATATCAATTTGACTTTTAAATTGGCAGAGGCTGTAAAACAGTATTCTGATGTGATACCAATGTGATCTAAGTTGCTGTTGATATCAAAATATAACACAGGTTTCCTCTCAAATCCAGTTCTCCTCCTGCTTTTAAGCATCTGCATAATGTAGATAATTTTGCATATATAAGCACATGAGCAGTCAAATGAAATTTTCTTCTTTCATTACATGGCAAAGAACATGTTTCGTGATAATCTCTGATTTCAAATAAACTGTAATTTGAAAACTCTGTATCAGGGTGATGAAATCACCGTTAATATGTACCCTACAAAACTCAACAAATACTCATGTTTATCCATCACATACCTTCATTCAGAATCAGATTAGTCCCTTTATCTCAGCTATGAGCAACTGTGACTTATGAAAATTGAGTTAAAGAGCACTGAATTCCTACAGCATTCTTCTGTGACATTAGCCACAGAATGAACAGAATGGGACAAACTATTCACTCATAAAAGAATGCAGAGTTGGACTCTGTTTCTTGTCCCACTGCAAAACTGAACACAAATAAAAAGGACAGAATTTAAATTTTACTATAAAAAAAAAGAAAAAGTCAAGACAAGCTCTGGCCCTTTTTAACCTACTCACACCTTGACGTCTGCAATTTTTGTACTAACATGCTAATTTTTGTACATGGGTTCAACACAAGCTAGAGAAAATGTATCAAATCAATCTCTTCATAGACCTCTAACAAATTTAACCACCCATTTTCTTCCATCTTTGAAGTGTGAAAGCAGAGGTAATGAAAAGTACAGGTTACCAACAGCAACGTTAGGTTTTCATGTAATATTTTTTATTTTTTCTTTATTAATTTCACATAGGAATCATTAATCTAGAGTGATTTATTAGCACCCTTACAATTATTTGGGTATATGCAATGTAGCAGACCTTTTTGGTGGATGTAACCAGTGACTTAATATACTTGGCATACCCAACAACTCTATGGAATACTACCTAATGAATGACAAGATTCCAAAATCCTCAAGAGCTCTGGGGGCAAGTTTAGACAAATTGCTACTGAGACAGTATCACTAACCTCTTTTCCACTCGGGGCAAGTTCAAACGAATTGCTACTGAGATGGTATCACCCATCCGTTTTCCACTTGCACTGTTTCAGTAACATCTACAGCCAAAAGTCAAGGGTGCCAATGCCTAAATCAACCCAGCTTTCAGACCACTAAAGCCTACAATTGTTAGCAAAGGCACAGGACTATGAAAGAGAGAGGCTAAAATGCAAGCTCATGCTTTAGTTTACCAACCCAGCTAACTTTTTACAGAACTAAGGTAAACAGCTGGCTACAGTAAACATCAATGAATCAGAATTAGAACTAAGTTATGTACAGAACTACTCAACAGTAGTTTTCAAAATCAGGCTATAACTCAAAAAAATCCCAATACCTTGCTTTTGTTCTCAGCTTCAACACCTTAACTTCACAGTAAACCACCTAATATTTCTACTATTCAGTTAAAATCTAACTATTATATCTCAAAAAATCTCTTATAAGGTCTAAGTAGTTCATACATGTTAAAACTATGAATAGCTAATACAAAAGCAATATGTAAGGCAGTCAAGAGTTTACGCATAAAAATGTAACATAGGTAATTAATGCAAGTAATATTTATTGCAATATTTACTTAGATAACATGTCAAATGAGGCTAAAACATAGGCAGCTTCCATATTGGTACTGTGTACTGTCTCCATTCTGAGAAAACTGTAATTTACTCAGCACAGTGCAGTGTATATATTAAGTTGTTCAGTCTTATAACATTCCATGTGGCCAATCATGTCATGCTAACTGCTTCTGTTTATGAGCTTTTTAATTTAAGATAGGCATAAAAACTATGTAATCTCAATTACTAGTTTAAGTATCTGAACTGGTATTTGAAAGCTGGTCTGAAATGAAAAAGTTTTGACAAGGTAACTACACAAATTACACAATCATGGAATGGCTGAGGTTGGAAGGGAATTCTGGAGGTTGTCTTGTCCAACCGTCCACTCAAAGCAGACTGTTAAGAACTCTGTCCAGTTGAGTTTTAACTGTCTCCAGGGATGGCAAATCTACAACCTATCTGGGCAAAATACACAGGATAGAATAAATCACTCACTCTCAGTCAATCATTATACTGTCAATAATAATACAAACATAGTTAAGCTGAAAAAAGAAAAAAACGAAATCCTTTTGAAGATGTTGCTTATTCTGCTTAGACAACTGGTCTATAAGTAACAGGAAAACATATTTTTTTTTCCCCCCCAGTAGAAGTTTCCTACATGAGTGGGCAAGCTACTTGACACTGTAAAAATACATAGGACACAATCCCTGTCTCTGGGACTTCGACAATATGGCATCAAAGCAAAATTTAGGACAACGAACCTCAAGTCCACAGAAACACATCTAAATACTTGGAAATTAAAGGTATGTAGTTTGCCAGGGCTACAAAATAGACCTGTTTGTTCTTTTTTATGGATAAATATACATTAAAAAACTTAAATGAGCTAAATTTTGGTTTAATTTTCAGCTTTCTTTAACGATATTCTACATAGCCTTAATATAACACTGATAAGAATAACTATTTCTTCTGTAGAAGGAAATAGTGATGGAGAAATAATCACAAATTATTAAAAAAACAAGGAAATTAATGTTTGAAATTCAAGTGAGGAAGAAAATTGTCATCAAACTATACTGCAAATTATATACATTGGAGTAAAATGTAACAAAGCATGTTTACAAAATCATTCACAGTATTTTTCCAGGTATTTTCAATTACAGAGCTAAAGACATTACTATCACAGTCTCAGTGGAAATTTGCTGCTTTCTGTTAGAGACTAAGAACCACGTAAGAGCAAAATAAAATCATTTATTTAAAAAAAAAAACAGAAAAGATGCAAGATCCTTCTGTTACTTCACAAATAGCAAAACTGAATCGGGAAACTGAGTTTATATAGTACCTTAATATGACAAAACAAAAAAAAAAATCCAACTTTAAATGTGAAGGTTACCACATAAATCCTTCTTTTCCTCCAGAATGTAAATATTAAGATTCATTCTTTCCCCAAATCTTTATCTTCAAAGAAGTCTACATCATGGTCGATTTTCAAACATACAGAAATAGACATGGAAGACAGCACACGAATTTTCACAGTGACAGTCAAATTCTAATTATTATTATTTTGACAAAAATGTCTAATGTCTATGCAATATAAATTTGCCTACTGTGCAATCTCTTCCATGAAAAACCATACTAAAGACTTTCCAGTACCAGTGCACTGACTTACACATCATAAACTACGGAACAGAATTAGTTCTCTCAACAGATCTGCATCTCCACCAGGGCTTCTGCTAGTTTTATCAGGTAGGTACTATGATTTTTTCCTCCTCCTGTACTGTTGTGATTATGCCAGCAGAATACAGTTGGATGTACCAATCTTAAAATTTCAAAGCATAGAACAGATATTAATTTATGTCTACAACACTAAGAAGCAAGCAGGTATTTTACATACTGGCAATCAAAGAAAGGTGAAGTGCTTTGTCTAAAGGCACTTGGAGGAAATGAGTAACAAAGCCGTCATTCAAATTCAACATCAAGCTTCATGTTAATCCTCTAGACCTAACTGCCTTTTTCAAAGTGCATGATTTGGAACATCAGAAATAAGAATCAATGCAGTTCCTTTTCTCAATACACACTTTAACGATAAAATAAAACACTACACTCAGCTTCTTCCTCTGTATTAACACAAACAATCATCTTTCTTAGGAATCAAATTCATTAAATCATTTTGGATTTAAAAAAAATATTAAAAAGGAAGCCAAGTCACAGTTAAAATTTAAATTCCATATTTGATTTGGCCTCTACCTCTGTGCACCACTGGACTCAGGAAAACACATACGTGCCAGGTATGTTACTATACCAACTTATACTAGACTGATTTAATTAGTTTCCTTTCAATGCAAAGGTGCAGCACCTCAGCAATTATGAGATCGTTAATACAACAGAGCATAACAGCACCTTCAGAGGTCTTGCCTAACCTCTAGGCACACATATAACTCCCATTAAGGATAATGGGAGTCACATGTGTGCATCCAAGGGAAAAGGGACCCATTAAAAATGATACAACATATCCATTAATCTTCAGGTCACTCTTAAGGTCAAACATTATAAAAATGTTTATGAACAGTACTTACTAGGTATGCTCCGTGGCTACTTTGGTTTTAGGACAGACCTGTGAGCAGTTAAGGCCATGGAAAACGTCTGCTTTAAAAGCATCACCACGTTTCAAGTAGTGGCACAGAAATTTGAGAGTGCTTTTCTATAGTCAGAGAGGACATTTTTCTATCATCTGCTGAAAGAATTAGACGGATAGAAATGACAGGGAAGGTTAGACACGAATGAAAACCTTGGACAAAGGTATGCTCTAGTTTTTCATTTTTCTTCCATCCCCCACTCCTTCTTAATATTTCAGTCCCTTACTTGCGGTTTTCCGCTTCAGGAAGAACATTAACTGCAGTGACTAAATTTGTAATCTGTGCAGTGTGCTACAAAGACACTACAAATAAGATTTTGATTACTGCATCACCATCAAACCACAACAATTTAAGCACTACTTGCAGGGAGAAAGGGTGTTGAAAGTTTTTCAGAAAGAAAGGCAACCTTAGTCTGCTATTCGTTTCATTCTGCATATCTGAAAACTCCCTTTTTCACCACTGTAGTACAGTTTAAGGACGCATGCTCTTTTCCAGCTAGAAGAAGCTAAAGCTATCTGTTTCCAGACATTCAGTCTGTAAAACTGATCTGATCAACAATGAATTTACTATCTGTGTCCACACTGAGTCCTGGCAGAGAGACATTTCTCAGCAGCATGGGGGCCAGACAATCTCCATGTGAATAGAGCAGAAGGAAGAGAAGGAGAAAATGCAAGTGTTGTACAAGTACAGAAATGAGGACAAACTTCAGATGTGAACTACCCCTATTTGTTTACTGTTTCTTTCAGGAACTGGAGTGAATAAGGAAAGGTGCCTTCACTGAGTTACTCATGAACTATTCTGAAATTCATCTTGCAGAACTCGTGTCAAAACTCTTATTCTGCATGCAGGACTTGTTTAGCACTCCCCAATTACACTTCCTGTTACAGAGTCTGTAAATATTCCAAATATTGACAACTCAGCATTGCAAGCTTTTATTCAGAGACTTCATGTGACAGACATAGATGGTCAAATGCATCTGGAGAGTCAGGTCAAAACACAGGCAAGGGGCTGGAGAACCACCTCTCACCTAGGAAGTGTGGCTCCCAGAGACAGTCACAATACGATCAGCCTCACAAAGAAACAGCATGTTGATTCAGTCTTGAGTTGCAGGTCCCCTGTTGCCTTTCTCTGGTACGCCCATGTCACCCAGGCTCCCATTTCACAAGATTTTTAAATGCTGATATAGCTCTTTGCAGTGCCCTTCACAAGGAAGTGTTTTTCTTTGTTTCTAATTCACATGTGCAATGATAAATAAATGATAGATTAATTCCATTATTCAAATTAATTACTCTTCAGCAGAGATGACTGCATGCCTGTGTTTCAAAAACAAAGCAAAGATCACCCCAAATACCTTGGTGTATATGGCAGACTATCTAAACTATGGGGGTGCTGTTTTTCCTTTTTTAATAGTCATAAGCTTTGCACTACAATGTCCTTCTGTGAAACAAAAGAGCTGCCCTAGCTCAAAAGATAGTTATCTCATTTTGCTTAAAATGCAGTTTTCATATAAAAAGATCTAATCCCCATTTTGTGAAAGCAGCCATCTGAATCAGCCTTATTCATTTCAAACAATTCTTCTAAAAGAGCAATTATTTATTGTTAACAAAGTTAGGCATCTGTTTTGAAGATGCTTTACCATTGTGAAAAATGACAAGTAAATATTCAACAAAACTGTTCTTTCTGGATCATCATATTCATAAAGGTTGGTATCCTGTTTTGTGACACCACAAGCAGTCTGGAGCACTACCTAATTTATTGGCTGTTAGAAAAAAATAGTATAGAATCCATCAATATGTGCCCAAGGAATTCCTCCATGGCCTCCTTAGCACAGATAACCTCAGCAAGGTATCTGAAGAAGTGGGACCCTTAACATCATCTGTGCATTTGTATTCATGAATATGCAAAAATTAAATAGCTACTCTTTGGAAATAATCACTATTTGAGTATTTTTTATGCTTAATAAGCAATGTACACTCCTCTCAACCTGTTCATACAGTTGTATTTTAGAGAGTTCCCTTTAATTTGCTTTTTAGAACCATAATAGCCAATTTTTCCAACACAGTTTTCTTCAACTAAGTATGTAAAACCTTCAAACAATATCTTCTGAGCCACATAAAACACTCTGGGAACCCTGAGAGAGGACTTGGCTATCACAAACGCCAGTAACCAACCGATCGACCGTGCATCATGCCACGCTGGTGTAAAGCTGCCGAAGAAACACCTGTCTGCAGTACTTAAGGCTGTTACCACATTTCATCTCTAGTCTGCTCAGTTTCTCCTCTCACGGCCCTGTGAATCCTATCAGTAAATGCTACATAAACCACTCGCCTCCCACGGGCCGCGGCTGCACCCCAGGTTGCCCTCGACTCCAAGTTACTCGGCCTCACCAAGCCCGCACACCACCCTCGGTGACCACCCCACCCC
>NW_010523835.1:55178-58620 GCF_000687285.1 Phaethon lepturus | reverse complement strand
AAACCTTATAATTAATTCTACTTATACTATATAATTTGCTTATATGTAACTACATGGAGTAAAACAGTCAGTATATACTCCCTATTTTTACTTCTAAAAACCTACGGCTAGCATTGTGCAAACAGAATTTTAAATTATTTATCTCAAACAATTGAAAAACAACCTCATAACATTAATGTTTGTCTCCCGAGCATAGTACAGCCACCTGTTACATTTGCACATAGACCATCTAGCAAGAGTTCATCCTGACATGTTTTAATTTATTGTTTCGGCGGGGGCAGGTGCATACAACGTAAAACCCGCAATGGTGTTAACCTCCAAGTAGAGGCACACTCTGCGATTAGCCATCTGGCTGGCCACAGCACAAGCAGAACACCGCTACCAGCAATGCACGATGCCACGCATGTTTCTATTCAGAGCTACCTGTGTTTTCTTGTGACCTCAGGCACAAGGCCAGACTGAATATACAGAATTTAGCATTGTTAAAAAAGGAGTCAAGTATGGCCACTTCCAGAATTCCTACAGCAGTGCTATTTAAAAAGGAAATGTTAAAAAAATTTGCATAGGAAGGCACCTTATGGAATAACAAGGGTTTGCATTCTTAATGCTGAATAATGGAAAGGGCTTAAAATTTTATCTTCAAGATGCCATCCCCTAGTCATGCTTTTAACTTAACTTGTCAAGAGACAAAACGGTACTTGAGGACAAAAAAAAAAAAAAAAGTCTTAAAATGTTGCATTTGGAAAACAGACAAGCATGAAACATTATTTCGATTAGCAAGGTTGCTATTCTTCCACTTTGAAACGAACCTACCTTTCAAGCAAATGAAAATTTCTAAGGATCAAAATAAAATGCAATTATCATTTCTCATTTTTAAATAAGAATTTACTGAACTGTGCAAGACAGCAGGTCAGGTAACAGTTTTAGTTAGACAGTTGCACAGGAGTTCAAATTATGGAAACTGTCCTGCTGTCACCATCGTTTTTTGACTGTCAAGCCACGTCAATCCCATCAGTCAATATTGACCTAACTTCTCCTTCTCAACAGTTTTGCTTTATTCTAAGCTGTAATCCATTGCAGTTTCTACATTGATTTTTGTCGCTCTTCATTTTCTTGCTGTTCATACGGTAAACGTTACTTTTATCCTTCCTAATTCTGTACAAGGACAGCAGGGCAAGAATAGAGCTAATGTACTATTGCATTTCCTTCCAGACTGATGAAAAGGCACACAGTTTAAGAACTATAGGTCAAAATAGAAAACATTACTGAAGTTTTTGGAGCTCAACCAAGATCAGAAGACAAACGATGGCTTGCTGAAATTGTTAGTACATGAATTGACAAACAAGCACTTTACTGGAGTATTTTTTCTTGAATGGAGAAGAGAAAGATCTTAAATGAATATTTCTAGGGAAGGAACAAGATTTTTCTCAATATTATAGATCACGCCACCATTCTAGATCACCGTACTTACAAGTGCTATACGCAGGCTCACACTGGAGTGACAATATTTGGATCTTTTCTTCATCTGTCTCTACATTCAGGTTGGACAAGTACTGCTTCACCTTCCTCGCCATCTGGGCATCCTCGTACAGCTTCTTGGCATTCAGAAGCGAGCTGCGTCGGGCACGTTTTTTGTGAGCACCTCCCTGTACATCCAGCATGTTCGAGTTTGTGCTGCCCTGGCTCAGAGACCTATAAAAGAAAAGAGCAAAGCAGTAAATGTTTAGTTCTCAGCAGCAAGGAGGAGCTACAGTAGCACACGCCAAAGCAGATTAATACCAATAATCTTCAGTTAGGGCTAGTGCATGCTGATGCAACGAGTTAAAAAGATGAACAGCATTAAAACAACACTTGTCTTAAAATGTTCTGGTAAATTGACAGCAGCAATTTGAGTCTAGAAAAGGATGGCGTATGAAAGTGTGGAACTAGCAAGAACGAGGCGCAACACTGCGTAAAGTACCCCTTTAGCTCTGCTGATGAATCACAGTCTTGTGCTGCAAAACCCACGCTCCCTCAGCTGCAGATTGTAAGAACGGACACACTTTCTTCCTTTAAGGCATTTGGTCCCCACTGGTTGCACCAGGCTTACAACAGAAACTTCTTGCAATTCAGCTGAGTACAGAAGTGAGTGACTACTGTAATCCTCTTAGAAAACTGAGCTTCTGACAATGTTTAAATAGGGGGGAAATTATGTTAAATATGCAAAGTACCTCATATTACACACTTAACTTCTCTCTCCAATTAAGTAAAAACATTCACAGAAGAGCAGCTCATTAAAAAGTATCCCAACAAAGGTCAGGGAGGCAGTGATAATGTACATACGCCCAGACTTGCATCTATGAAAGACGATGCTCTTCAATGCTCCTAATTTTGAGCTACCAATTCTATCAGCAACTGAAGCAAAAATAAATAATCCCCAAACAGTTCACGTACATCAGTTACTCTCCCTGACAGTCGCTCCTATTCACACTGAATCAGTGACTGAACAACTGATGTTCATACAGTTCAAATATACACACAACCTCAGTTTCAAGTCCTATGGCCACACCAGTCCTAATCCACTTTTTAATAAAAGGTGTATGTTACACGTAAATTCTAATGGAAAGGGTCAATAAAGTTGTTTAATGTCGTTTGTTTGTGGTTTGTTTTTTTTTTTTAACATTCAGAGTAATAACTTTATTTTTAAAGGCTAAATTATTTGTAAAGGTATTTACCAAGACCTTGGGTGCGTTTACAAATCACAAGTGGTAGAATAAACAATCTCCACCACAGAAGAGCCATAACAGCCAAAAGAGTCAGAAAGAAACATATTGTTTAAGGAATTCTAAGGAATCAAGCACAGTGAGCTTAGTGGGTCAATCTAAGAGAAAGTATAAGCTTAAAAACTGGCAGAAATTTGTAACCTCATTAAATAAAAATGTAATGCTTTTATAGGCAAAGAGGAGCAAAAGGCATGCTGGACTGCTCACACCTGGTCAGACCAAGGGGGTACTCCTACCTCCTACCGACGAGAACAAAGCTACTGCCTATTCTGTAACGAGACAGGCAACTACATTATGTTTATTTTTAACAATAGCAATACTTTACTGCTTATGTACACACTGTTTTTCTTTTAAGTCTGGGCTTGACTCTTTAAGTCAATTTAATTCCATTTCCTTCAAAAACAATTTTTCCTTATTCCCTTGTGTTCACAGTAGCCCCAAGGGTTAGAAATTACGGTGGCTCCGGTTGGGTCCTAGGTATCTCTCCCCTGAGAGCTGCTGAGCTCTCCTGCACCAAGGGCATCTACGAGTTGCTCATTTCGCATCAGGGACCGGCATCCAAACCTGCTCCTGCCTAGCACAAGTCCTGGCGCCGACCCCCTCACTGCTGGCGGGGTAAATCCGTTCTCTGCGCAGAAGCGCGCGGGTACTCTTCGCTGACAAACGGCACCGCCGCGCCA
>NW_010523835.1:5381-55147 GCF_000687285.1 Phaethon lepturus | reverse complement strand
TAACAACGGGCACCGCCGCGCCGGGCTGCCCCTGCGGCTTGTAGGCAGGGGAAAGCACCGTGAGCGTTCCTGCCTCCCTCCTCTGTCCAAAATGCCGACACGCTAACATGCAGCTGGCTTGAGACCAGGTGCCCACCGTACGAAAAGAAGCAGAGTTTCAAAGTGCGAAGGCACATAGGCTCGGGTCCAGAGATAACAGTTCAGGGGCAAAAATACACATAAGAACACGTAAAATGTCATCTTAAAATCACTGCCACGTGTCAGTCAGGAATTTGACTGGCCAATCTTATTAGGCTCATGTGTAGTCAGTTCAATATTCGGTCCTTGCACAGTCAAGACTCCAAGTGAAATCAATGAGGATTTTGATGCATGAAATATGATATACATTTTAAATATATACTAAAAATAAATACTTTGAAGCTTGAACTCAAACTTCAGAGGGGAAATTACTGTATCATTACAATTCAATGTGTCCTCATGGTTTAAAATGCACAATGACTTAAACCTTTCTGTTGCGTGTTAAAAAGCAAGTTATTTATTTCCCAAAATAGTTTGCCTTCCAGGATAACTGCATAGCAGGTTTTTTTTTATGCATAAAGCCAAAACCCAAACTACTTATCTAGTACACAAAAGCAACTCAGAATTCTTATCGCTGCTGTATAACGTTGACTGTAAGCCCTTATTCCTGTTTTCCAAAAAATAGGTATTGCAGGGTTAATAAAATGCATGCTGTATTTCAGATGCATGCACTAACGAGGAGGATGCAGTATGTTAAGAGTTGCATAATCTTTATTTATCTTAGTTGCATTCATCTCTACACTTACCCCAAACTTCTCCACCTCTTCTTCCTGTAAGCAAGAGCCATATACATTGAAGCATGTATTTGAACAGAAAAGCACAGGAAAAAAATAAAACAGTTGAGAGTCAGGAAGAAAGATGTAGACAGGAAAGAACAGAAAAGAAAAAGTTTCTCTACAGCAAAATTCTTCTCAAACAATAACACAATGTTTTAATGGAATGCAAGGGCAGGACTTGCTCAAATACTTTAATATGGAAGAACATCTATCAGTTTTTTGTTTATTTTTAAGTTTAACCTATGAATTTAAAAACCAAACTCGCATTAAATTTTCTTGTTAAATATTTCTCGTAAGTCAAATTCAATTTTGATGGAGCAAGCGAAAACTGTTTAACTTATTCATATTGCAGAAAGTGTGATTAAATTAATTTATTCTTTGCATTAGGACTGCAGTAAGCATATGAGAAATCATCATCAGTATTCAAGTTTATGATGTTGTTCTCTCTTGATTGCTTGCTGGAAAACAGATGCTGAAAAAATAGATGCTCTATATTAATCGGTAATAAACTTGCTAGCAAAGTTTAGCACTAACAAACATCTTTTCTTCTTTCTTTTTAATCTTCAAAAGCAATTATTGATGCTTCATAACACAAACTGATAGATCAAACACCAGAGGCAATGAAAATGAATATAAATGATGTGAGAACATGGAATTATTTTCTTTTAATCTTTGGCACTATCTCTACTATTAGATGCCTAAGCATTTTATGTCAGTGTGCATAATTTAAATTACAGTCATTAAGATTTATTCTGTAATTCTGAAAAAGATACTAAAAGTAACTGTTTATTATTAAATTCACTTAATGATTAGACTTCATTAGGTCTTAGTAAGTGCACAGAGCATCAGGGAAATTTATTTATAGATGGATTTTATCTGTGAATGCCGAATTTTCTGAAAAGCATCATAACTTATCAGTAAGTAGCTTTGTAACTTCATGTTAAAAAGTAAATGTTACAGATTCAAATCCAATAGTATGAAGGTGAATCTGCACTTTTAAACGAATCCACCTTTAAACAACATTAGCAAGGGATCTGTTATTTTTGTCTCAAACCTCGACTGGACCAATTTTAAACAAAATACTTATGTTTCCTGATAGTCAGCCTTGAAAACAAAAACCAGATCGGATTCATGATCGTCTGTGAATCCCGACCACTGGAAGACCACAGGGAACCAAATCTCCATACTCCTATATATCCTATGTATCCTTGCATAGGCTACTTCCTTCCACTGCACAGACGTAACCGAATTCACGAGCCGAAGCCTGTAACAACTGCCCAGGTCACCTATCAGCTGGAATTCAGCCAGGGCTTGTACGAAGCACATCTTCGCCAAGAAACTGTCCATGAAGCTTCCTCTGTGCCCTGCTCCCTCCACGGTGCTCGGGGCTGGACGCTGGCCAGACACTGCTGCGGAAACACTCGCAACAGACGACTCGGAAAACTCTTCCGTCATTTTTGGAAGTAGAAACCGTGCACAGGACATCACCTTGTCACCAAGTCCCCACCTGAACGGTGTCCTTTTCATCTGGCCCATTAGCTCCAGAGACAAACTAAGAGTGTAAGGAAAGGACAGCACCCTTCTAGGCAGGGATCTACGGGCATCGCGACCCCGCACGGGCACAACGGCGGCGCCGCTGCTTTCAGCTCAGCCAGTGGGAAGCAAGACAGACGCAGGAAATTTAGTTCCGCTGAAGATAATCCGGAGCTGATCAGCACCAGTTTAAAAGTCACGGTGCTTTTACTCTGCAGTTTGCTAACACAGAGCCTGATGACTTTATGCATCAGGAAAAAAAAACAAACTCAAAAAAAGAAAACACTCTATCTGCTTACATGTAGCCTGAACATATCAAACATTACATAGGTGGGGCAGGCTGTGTTTAGAATAAATAAAAAAATATTCTGTTGGGTTTTAATATGTTATCAGTGGAGTTTTGTTTTGAAGCAACAATTCAGACTTATACATGGGTGATTTAGGTTCTTTTTAATATATATAATTTCCTCCCTAATATTGTACCTCTCCCAAAACTCTACTGGTACTAACATTTTATTTAGCAAAAATATGAATCCTTAAGATTAGAACCTATTCCTCTTTGCTTTTTAAAGACAACGAATTGGTTTAGTAGTCATTAAAAGCAGGTCCTGGAAGCATGAACTGTATTGCCATAATTTGATAAAGATTGCAGTTCTGATGGTACATGTCAATGGTAAGTTACACAATGAAATATTAAACATACTGACGCACACACAGACCCAGATCCCTACCCACTCTGAGACACCTTCAATCCTACTGTCTTTCTAAATTGCACACCTTTGTCTGAACATTACAGCCGGATCCATGTTTGCTGAGGTCATCCTGACAACTTGGCGAATTTCTTTGGCAATCATTCTGAGTTTCTCAAAATTCACCAGGCCATCCACTTTCGAATCATTTCCTGCATAATTGAAACACACACACATGAAAAAAAGAGAGTAAGAAATACTTTTTTAATGGGGAATGTGTTTCTAAGTCCCCCACATCACCCTTCCTCCCTCCCTGCCCCTCCATCAATAAAACTGCTTTAATCAAGATAGCAAGAAAACAGGAAACTCTGGCAAAATGCAAAGGACAATCAGGCCCACTCAGACTACCTCGCACTGCTCTTGCTAATCTATTTCTAAAGTAACAAGTACTAGTAGGAGGAAAAAGGAGTAAGTGAAGTATGCCCAAATCCACTGGCATCGATGTTAAAATAATATAAATATAGAACCGACATCAACAGCGTTCACATTCTGAAACGAGTTCAAATAGTTCTGAAACATCACAACCAAGAACTGGGCATATTTGGAAATGCTTAACCTTAACCAACTGTGAACAGAACTTTGTGTAAAAGGAACAAAACAGAAATGCTTAATCAAAAACCCTTGAAAATGCAAGAGTAGGAGGTGTTATATCATCGTAGCTATCTGAAAGCCACAACATGGAACAAAAACGTAGGAACACCACAGCAACAAGTTTTTATACAAGAAAGATATCTAAAGTTGTGTAACTACCGCTGAGCACACTCACCTACTCTTCCACCCTAGGACAGCTGATGAAGATTAAGCATTGCTTTTGGAACATTAAAAATGTGCATTTAATTTTTAATTTTTGTCTAGGATCCGTCTCTTCCATTATGCATTCAGAGTTCTATTTTATTCTATTTACTCCTACAAAGGACGCATCAAAAGCATCCTACTGGTGGCAGCTTCTTTTAGACATTTGTTGAATCACAAAGCACTGAAGAAAGGGCTAAAGCATATTCAATGCTTAGTTTATTATTGCTCTCTGTTTGACATTACCTTCATGCAGAAATGTGATATCCTTCTTGACAACAGGAAAAAGTGGAATAATTGGAGGCTGCATGCTTTGGCTGCTAAGGATGTTGCGGTATTTTGCCATGTTTCGAGATGGATCAAAAAGATCTTGAAGGTCTTTGAGGTGCTTTTCATATTTGCTCGGTAACTTTTCCCAAGTGCCTCTGAGACGTGCTACCGGTGCTAGATTTAACCCACTGTAAGGCAGATACGTTTCGTTATTAGCTGTCCACGGAATCATTACCTTTCACAAGGAAGTAAAGGGTTGGGGTTTTGTTTTAAGGATTAAAAATAGCTTTCACAAGGTTAACTGTAAAGCTGGGTGAAGGCCAGGCTGCAAGTTCATCACAATAAACCTCTGCTGTTCACTCTTGCGAGCAAGCAAAAGAGAACTGTAAAAAGCAGGACTGCTTCCTATTCACAGGGCACAAATTTCAAGTTTGCCTACCAAAACAAACTCTCTGTAGCGATGCCCATTTAATTTAAGAACCACTTCTCTCCTGTAAAAATGTATACCACAATAAGGACAAAAAGGGTGAAAAATGAATGAGACCAATACACGGCTACAGCAGGAAGGGAGAACAGCGCACAGCTTCTCCCAAGCAAAAGTGGCAAGACCCAAGAGGAGTATGTTTGGAGAATTTGTAAACGAGCACCAACAGACTGAAAATTAGAAGCAGCAGATATGCTAAAACTTGTTACTGTGCCCTCATTAAGTAAAATATATCGATAATGAGATGGATGCAATAACAAAAATTAAAATAAATTAAATCTATTCCTCCTCCCTATTGTAATTCGTCACCAACTTTGCTCAAGAAAGGCTGCAATGACTGCAAAGTCCTTGTAGCTGCAGAACTGGAAAGTGATATTCTCCAGCACTCATGAGTAAATCCAGAATCACACAGTTACTGAATTTGCTGTTCTAAGAAGATTTTTCTTCTCATTTGGAAAGCTTCAGAAAGTTACTTTGTATTTATTTTTCAATACAGATTTCTCTCCATGCTATTGTCAAATCACAAAAAAAGCCCTCTCTCATGTGAAAAATCAAACATATGCCACCACACAGCTCCTCTTTTACATGCTACATTAGGATGGTTTTCTTCCTATTTCATGAAACATATGGCATCATACTGATATGCAAAGCAAGGTAAGAAAGAGAACCCCTGTGGCATATGCTAACAAAAACATGTACCTCTGGAAATAAGGGAAAAACAAAAGCTCATTTATTTGCTTTTTTTTGACCAAAGACCATTTCAGTTATGGCCTGATTAGACTTAACTGAGAAGCAGGAAGACTTATTTCTCCACCTACAATAAAACATGAGAAATTAGGGAGCAGAATATAGGAATTAGATGCAGCATCCACATATGTATTCACCACGAAATGAGTAGTCACAGCCCCAGTGGTTGGCCAGTACCCTTTAAGGAAATTCATAAATTCTTTAATGTATGACTAAACAGAAGGCAGACATGGCTAGACATGGAAGAAAATATTTTAAAATGGTATTTTCAAAGATAGTGCTGGTGCTGGGATACAGCACAAATCCAGATCTTTGTCTGATGAATGGGAGCACTTTTATTTTTTTAAAGTAAAACCTGGTTATAAGATAATTGCAAATAAAGGAAATGCTGAACCCATGCTGTTAAAAGTAGCAGCATCTAGTATAAATCAGAAGAGAAAGTCTAAATGTGCAAGTGAAGAGGAAAAAAATAGAGAAGCAAGCAGATGAGAGGAAAGAATGAAAAGGAAAATTAAACTAAACCAAGACTGATTTGAGGAAGCCCTTACAATGAAAGGAAGAAATAAAGTAATCTTATCATCGCAGATATGACTCAGTGCACACTGAAAAAGTAACAGTGACTGAAAAAAAGAAGGGAAATTGGGTGCCAGAATCATGGAAAATGACAGCAATGTTCAGGCAAGTTCCTGAAGTTCATCAATCAAACACTGCTTTTGCCCAAATCTTTCCCTGCTAGGTAACAGTTAAAAAAAGAGACAATCACATCAGCCACGGCAGCAAGACTGAATTCTGGGGCTGAGGAAGGAAAAGGCTGCAGTGACACCACATCTCTTTGCACAGTGTGGCTTTTGAAAAGCTTGGTAATTCCCTTAAAACCACCCAGCCCCATCGGTAACCTGTTCAGGATACACCGATTTCTTGTCTTTCTGTTTAGATTAACGGAATTGCCTTTGACAGCACAAATTGGATCTGACAATTGGGAAGTATTTTACCTTATAACCGCGAACATGGAATTGAAGTTCTTGCATTCTCGACAGTGGAGGGCAATTTTAATGAAATGCTTAATAATCTTCATTCTTTTGAGTTGGTTGGGCTCTGCTAAAATTTCCATGGCAACCCAGAAGGTCTCTTGATTTATGACATCTTCAAACTGTTTCAGGTGAGCATTTCCTGTTTTGGAGTCCAGCTTATAAAGATCATCGATGTATTCTGTAGGCTCAATATTGCGAAATAATTCAAAGTCTCTCATGGAAAGCTGAGTGGCGACCTCAATGGTGCTCAGCTGCAGGAGGGAAATTTGGCTTTCTCTCAGTAGCTCTTGAGCATCCTCATCTGAGCATAATGTCTCTGTCTCCATATTGTTTTTTAGATAATACCTAAAGAATAATTGAGTTACAATAAAACATCAGAGATGCCCTTCAGAGGGTTTGTGAACACAAAGACACTGAACTATACCAATCAATGCGAACACCACTGACACCGCAGGGGTGTTTACGCAGGAGTATTTCCGCTTTACTGTTGACAACCCAGTGTAAGAAGCAAGGACAGAGGCAAGAAGGGACAGCATAACCTTGTACTTTAGCTAGTATAAAACACTATCATTACTGAAGTAAAAAAAAAAAGTTTCAAAAGCTGCTTTAATTTACCTCTTTGCTAGTATTTTCTATACTGTGTAATATGCTGTAGCTTTCACCTTCAGAAAAAGGTCAGTTACTTTTCCATTTGTAAATTCAGCAGTGAAATAACATATTAAGTACACATTAGTCCTAAGAAATCTCTTGTTAATGTATTTCTCCATTTCTTACACAAATATAGTGTGGTTTCTTACATAAATTTTGTGTGGCATATTAATATTTACATGAAGCATATAGTATTCAGGAAATGAAAATGTATCTGGAAAATTCATTTCTATGGTCCCAAGCAGATCACTTGCAGATATACAAACGTTTCTTCCTCATAAATTCCCTCTGTTGCCTCGCAAAGACAACTAAAGAATTTTTTACTTAAACTTTCTTCTGGTATGGATCAGGTCATCAAACAAAACTGAAGCACTTAACATTTCACAAACATTCATAACAGTTTACATAAAAATGGAAGAATTTATCTCCGGTTAGTATCAGTTCATTGCAACATGACATCACTGAGAAGGAAATTAATTGTATGCTTTAATCCTGAAGTACATGTGGAAAGTGTCAGAACAAATACTATTTTTTCCTTTTTCAGTGTAAGCCACTATATACATTATCCTGATCTGTTCAATTTAGTTGTCATCAGGCAAGCTTCCTGTAGATTTGGGGAGGAGTTTTTTGGGTGCAGAAGAGGAAGGTGAAACAAGGAAGAAAAGCAGAGAGGGAAGTTCAAGCTACTGACCTTTACTTGCTTGTTCAAGCTACTGACGTTTACTTGCTTGTTCTTTTAATAGACACCTGTCTATTTTAATTAAAACATCCCTCCCCAGTGTTTCTTTTGGACATTTCAATGCTAAAAGACAAATAAATCCAAACCAAAAATCACAACACGGGCCCATTTACCGTCCGTTGAGTTGAATTCTGTCGGCCAATTTTGAGAACTGATCTGGGAGCCTGCGCTGTTTGATGACTCCCTCGGGGCTGACGGACACTTCACAGAGTGAGTAGGTCTCCGGGGCCCCGGTCAAGTTGAATTCGTGGACCGCGTGACTCACAACCTCTTTTGCTGTAGTGTCTTTGCTGATGATAATGTAACAACTCTGCTGATCTGCTTTGAAAACTCTTATTACTTGATCCGGAATATCTAAAATTACAGAATAGCACCTTTAATGTATGAAGTTATTTGTCCCTTGAAAGGACACAAGGTCCTTTACCATCTCGTTTGATAGCCAGAAAACAAAAAGCAGCTAGCAAGAATAAAAGCCATGCTGGACTTGATAAATATTCATTAAAAAAACTTCATTTGTTTCCTTCAACTTTGAGAGGAAGAAAAAGAGGACTCTCTCTCTCTCTGCATTTCCACAACTCAATTACATTATCAACCCATGACCTCAATCAAAAAGTACAAGACACCTGGATACATTACTAAGCCGCATGCCGTCCTTCTCAGCGTGACTCAGAAACTTTGGCAGCATCGTTCCTTCTTTGGCTCTCTTGTCTTTGCGAGAGCCAGGATCAACGCACGTGCCAGGGCACCCTTCCCAGGGCCGGGAAGCCATCGAGCACGTGTGGATGGGCTGCAGGCGGGAGGATGCGAAGAGGAAAGACGACTTGGTTGCTTCCATAACTAGCTGCAAACTTTTACACTCCCTCTCTCACCTCAAAGGAATTAAGCTGCTGCCAGCAGTTAATTCTTTGGCTAGTGTACTTATTTATAGCACATTTTATGTATTATAAATGCATTAGAGAGCAGTTTTATCTGAGGCAGCCTGCAGCAGGAAATAAGTATCTAAAGAAACACACGTTTTAATCTACAGCTTGATGATTGGAAATAATTTGCTCCATTCGTTATTATTTCAAAATAAAACTGACTGGGGGGAAAAAAAGTCAAGAGTCAGAGTGCACGCTAATTTCGAACTCAAGGAAGCGCAGTTTTTCCCCTCCCTGAACTCTGAAGGCTAAAACTTCACGTTTTCTGCAGACCTGAGAAGGTGGGAGGCTCTTGCTGAGCCCTCAGCCACATCTTCACAGCCTGCAGCTATTCAAAAAACACATTGGAGGCAGATGTGTCATTAACTCCTGCATCAGAGATTCCCAGCAAGAGAAGCGAAGGGCTGTCATTACAGCAACAGCCTCCAAAAGCGCCCTTCGCTCCTCTCGCTGTTCTTTGCCCAGCCTTTAAGAACCGCGGCGATAAGTGCCAAATCCGTGGGTTGAGGTAGGCAACCTGCCGCCCGAGGGGAGCCCCCGGACCGCGACCTGCCGCCCAAGGGGAGCCCCCAGACTACCGGGCAGGGCGGCGAGCGCGGTGGGGAGGTGACAAGCGGGCGTCCCGCTGCCTGAGCCGAATCGGCACGTCGGCTCTGCATCGAGGCCCCTCCAGCAGCAGCTCTCTGAGCACTGAGTTCTACACACTGCTGCCCCATCGTCTAGACATTAACTTTTCCCTGTCAAAATCCACTGCTTAGGAAAGAAATTAAGATGTCTTTTAAAGGTGCAGCAGCCTTGGGGTTGCTCTTTCTTGCATCAGGACTTAATGGTGTTATGGGGGCAAGTAGCAGGAATTTCAGGGCAAAAAGCAAGCACGTAATTTATGATCCACCATCAAAAGTTTCTGCCCATTGGAAAAAAGAAAGCCTCAACATCAGCTGTAGATAAATTGGAAGAGGGGAGGAAACCGAGTGTTAAAAATAAAAATCTGACTGAAACCTAATTCTACTAACAGTTTCATTATTATGACTATCACATTACCAGAATAGTCTCATCTATAGTTGGGGACTCGTTGAATTTGAAAAGCTCCATGTGCACATGAATGGGGGCAACAGAAGCAAAAACTAAATATTATGTACTTATTTCAGGGTGTAAGTGGTGAAAATGACATGTTGAATAATTTTGGAATTGCCTGAACTCATGAAAATCATAGTAAATCAACAGAAGAGGCAAACATCTATACCTTGGTATCAAGATATCTAAAAATCAGAACATACTCAAGGTATAAAATCGAAGACTGAAAAGTAATTTTGGGGAAAAAGAAGGCGGAGAAAAACAAAAAGAAAGAAAAAAAAGAATCACCATGCAACAAAAACTCAGTGTAACTTCTGACAGGCGAGGGAACCTTATACTACAGGCACATGTCTGTTTTCATGGTCTTTGCTTTTAAGCAGTTAAACATTAATAAAAATTATTTTCTTATGCATTATTCAGCTTGTGTTGACAATACAAAACACATTTCAAGTTTGCATGCACACATACAGAGTCCAACAGAAGAACAAACTAAATCTCAAACTACATTCTCATCTAAACCTTCAGTTTCTATAAAAAGAGATGTAAGCAACTTCATTCCTTTGAAGGTCACAGAGACACGAAGTAACCTGCCAAAGGTCATTTGCTGTGTCGGTGGCAGAAATGGGAATAAAATGCAAGTCTCAGCCTCAGTCCAGCACTGTGCCCCATAAAGAAAACCTACCCATTTTATTATTTAAGGGAAGATTATGGGGCACAGGACTATCTAATGCCCTAACAGTAATAACTATGTCAATGCAACGTATGAAAGTGTTAAGTTTAACAGGCAAGCCATGCAATATTAAGGTCTACAGGATGCTATACATCAGGATACTTACAGTAAAACCCAACAGCTGCGGGCAGGAAAAAAAGAAAAAAAACTGTGTCAACACCAAATCAAGATTTAGATGTTTACAGAACTTATCAAGTGTATGTAGTACACTGTCAGAAATACCTTGGTTTTCTCTGCCATTCAAAAATGACAGCATATTTGTCATAGTAAACTTAAAGTAAAGAGGGACTAGTTATCAACATTTCATATTATGCAGTAACTTGTACGGTATTAAATGAAGATTCTTAGCGAACATGTGTGTGGCTCTCACGCAGACTGCAAGAACCTGGATTTGCAGCAAAAAGGGAACTTAATTGCTATGGATAGTTATGCACCTATGTACATCCCTTTTAAAGGGGAAATCTGCAAGTTTACATAAACATAAGTCATAGCCACAAGGCACCGTACAGAATATGTAATTATGCACAGAACTTACACTTGAAATAGGGAAACAAGATTCTGACTTGACATGCTTAGAGGCAGCTGCATGTAACAACAAATGCCTCCTGCAGCCACCCCATAAACTGTATTCGTACAGCAATAGCAATGAAAGCACAGGCTACACATCCCAAAACAATCTTCCATTTTTCAGACGTACAGTTGAAAATATGTAATGTTTGTAAAACATTAAACATTAATATCACTACGCTGGTACCACGGCAGTCCTATCCTACCCACAATACTGCTTGTAATATATATTGAAAGATGGTGGATGGACAAGTCAAATCACCAGAAGTACTGGCAATAGGAAGAGATGACAAAAGAGAAAGGTGCAGACAAGGACAATCTGCTTCCACCAGAGCTCTGGTAAACTCCAGTAAATCAAAGACTCTCAGAAGTGGCAAAATACATTTCTTTGTACAAACACACTAAGTGTCACATTACAAAAAAGCAGGCAAGAGAAGTTCAGGCAGTTTGGATTTTCAGTGCATCTCTAGTTTGGACCTGTTAGGGCCACAAGATAAACAGGTAACTGCATTCGGCATGTTTGATGCTGGTATGAGATGTAATCTTCCCCCTGAATCAGCTGCCTTGTAATCATCCTGTAAATCAAGCTAGTGCTGCTGTTCTACCTGAAGGATTAGAGAAATCCAGAATGCTGGTTGTCGGCTGCAACAGGTCAGGGCTACTGGATGAGAGCGTTCCTGGAATAGGCATGATGGCCAGGCTGTGTCTGCACTGCCGCGTCCCAACAATGCTGTCGTCCTGTGACTGGCTCACGCTGCCATCACTGCAAAACAAGTTTGTTTCAGTTATGTGCATTAAACTCCTTACAGTCATCTTAGGATGAATGAAACTAGGAAAAATAATGGCACTCATGTTTTAATTACATGTTGTAGACAGGCTTTCAAAACAAGGATGGGGAAAAGCATGTTTGAAAGCGTTCAGCGTTCACTGGGAGAGAAAAGATATTTTGGTCTTGTTCTGCACTTACGGGTCAGATTTGCTTCATGGACAGCAATGATTGCAGCAACATGGACATAATGATTGAAGATACGAAGAAACTAAAATATAACAACTTAATAAAGAACAATTACTGGTTGACCAGAAGAATCTCACAAACCTGAACAGTTTTGGAGGCAAGATGCTGAATCGGGTCTTGTCTAAAATTTTCCTGATTCTGTTTCTCCCACCAGATACAGTGTTAGCTTTCATTTTCTTATTTCCTTTTTCACGGGGAAACATCTGTTCCACATCTCCAGGCATATCTGGGATGGAGTAACGGTTGTTTTTCTTTTCTGCAATTTTTGGAATATGTGGAATTCCATTCTTCTCTTGTCCTATCCTGCACAGCAGCTCCTTAAACACTGTAAGAGAAGATACAATCATTGTGATTTACCTTTGCACACTTAAAACTTCACAGTGAGTTCTTCTTTCCCCTCAAACCTTTTGCTTCCCACATCCCCATAGAAAAAGCGAACCAAAGTTACAAACCAGGCGATATGCTGCATTTTGATTTTGATTTAAGAGTGTGGGTCTTTTCCCATTTCTGTTTTGTTTTTGATTACCCAGGCAGAAAGACTAACCCCTAAACGTTCAATAAAAATGATCAAACATTCCATATAGCAGAGTTCTCCTAACTACTTTTGAAATTAGCATTATCACAGCAAATTTAATAGATCTAGTCTACCGTTACTGCATAGATAATAAGGAAACACTGCGTTCACAGCAATCAGCTCTATGTATTTATTGACGACTTTGCCTGCATCTCTCAGGTAACGGAGTGCAGATGTATTTCTGTATAGAAAGTCCCAGCCAAATCGCATGTTTCTATTATGTAACAAAATTTAAGGCTACAAGCCTTGATAGTATAGGTTCAAATATAAGAATGGGAATTGCTCATTGTCAGCACCTATTGAAAAGACAGGGCAGTAAGTATCACTGTTGAAAAAAGTTTCAAGACATGAATTCATTAAAATGCAGGGACATCACCTTGAAATTATATCAGCTAACAAGAAGAGAAGAGGTTAGAATCCACTCGTAAAGGTATGTTGCTTACATTTATAATACAAATGAACACTCTATTGCTGCCTCAGTTACAGTTATGCTTTATTTTATGTCATCTCACATTAATCTGAACCACCGGTTACTGTGGTTGCTTTATGCTTTTTTTTTTAAATTATGCCAAGAAGCAACTGCTAGGATCTTGAAACTGTTTACCTGCACAGTGATAAACAGAAAATAGTAATTTTTAAGAAAATCAATAGTGAGCAAGGGCAAGTAGCTGGAGGAAGAAAAGGAGACCCTCAGAAGGTCTCAGATACAGCTACAGAGGAAGGAGCTATCTTGTGCAGAGTCTCGTTCCTTCTGTAGCTATGGTTATTCTGTTGTCTGAACAGGATTATGGAAAAAGAACAGATGGTTTGACTGAGATTTTTAAAGAGGTATTTATGTGTTTATGTTCACATTGACAATTAAAAGCCAACATTTATATGTCATACTGCTTTTTATGTCCCCTTTTCAGCGTTAGATATAAAGGCAATTTATCCTATCGTTCTTACAGCCATTCTAAAAAGTTTTACAAAGGCCCAGTTTTACATTTTTGCTGTTTCTTGGCAGAAATATTTTGGCCCAGATCCCCTGGCTCTGTTTCAGCCATATCGCATGAAGGGACACTAAAGCTGCTTAAACAGTCATTTGAGGATTTCTCAGGGAGTAAAGAGCTGGCTATGCTGGCTTTGTGCCGCCCTTGGCACACAAGGACTTATCCGAGCAAATGGAGGCACAACGAGGGGACTTCTGCACAACTTTTCACTTCCAGAGCAAATTGGAAAAAAGGTGGAATCTTATTATCACTTCTAAAGCCAGAAAGACTGGAGTTTTTCTTCACATACACAAAAAACCATCATAAAGTCTACTCACCAAAAATGTTTGTTTTTACAGTAATGGAGAGATGAGTGTTGTTTCTTAAGATTTCCAGAGCTTTTACAAAGGTAATGTTCTCAAAATTCTGTCCATTTACCTCCATTATCTTTAAGGAGAAATAACAATTGGACTATTATGAGAATAACTGTTTATGACAGACTTAAAAATACTAAGGTGATAATACAGGCACAATAAGAACTTTCCAGAAGTTATCATATCATCTTTACAGCAGTTGTGGAATGCAAACATTCCTTGTAAAATAGCTATTTTCGTCATGTTGGTGAAGTTTTATCCTGTAAACGAGCCAGGACCGCTACTTCTACCTGACAAATGCTTTAACGAAATTTATTTTCTGTGGTAACATGACATTCTTGCAATTAGGAACTGCACCTAAACCGAAAATGGTGGAGCATGAACCGCAGAGCCGATATTACATCAAAGGCTGCATCTTCACCCGGTGTGAACTGTCATTGCTCCACCAGCCTCAGTGAACTGCGATGATTTACACTAGGCGGGAATCAATCCAACAAAACAATCTGATGGCTTCAACTTAACTAACGGTTATGGATTCTCCACTCTCCAATGGAGATCTCCAATCTCCATATCAAAAAGTTTCCTAAAATAACCACAATTTGGTTTCTCTTCCCATGCTGTTTTTGAAATATTTAAATATTTTAACTATTTTGAAACCTATTTAATGGAAACCCATTTAATACAGGTAAACTGAAGCTGAACTGTGGCATTCACAGTAGAATACTAGCCAGTTGTTTGCTTTTAGCAAACAGCATAATCTTTTTGCTGGAAACACTACGGTGGGCTAAACCAGGATTTTTTTTTAAATAAAATATGAGATGGATATTTTAAATCAACCTTATTTTTTTTACCTGATCACCACGCTTGAGTCCAGCTTCTGCTGCTTTACTGCCCATTTCCACAGTCTCTACAAAAATACCAAAACCCTTGTCGCTTCCTCCAAGGAGGCTGAAAAATAGTGGCGAATCTCTAGAAGGTTTTTGCAGAGTAATTTGTCTCCATTTTGCTTTGGCAGCACAGGCAATATTCAGCAATCTCAGATGTCCTTTCATTTTCTGTAACACAGAAGACACAAAATGGAGCGCAATGTTTCTTCTACTAGAAATAGAAAAACAATTGGGAAAAAAACCCCAAGTGATGTCATGTATGCAAATCTTACTAAATAAACCTTGTCCTCTTTTGCAGTAATGCAAAGAACACACCAATGAGTGCCATATGTACTATTTTATATGGGCTTTATATCTAAATATGTATTTAAGAACAAATAAGCCCATGTTAAAAGCAATCTATTGACTGTTAGACTTACAGACTACAACACGTTAGCCACTGGTAACACACTGGAAAATGAAAACATGTAATATTAGAAAGTATGACAGTCATTCTTTTTTGCTCCTACCGTATCTTCCAAGTTCTTTTCAAATTCTTCCAGAAAACGAGTCATAGCAGGGTCTCCTTCAAAGTCATTAAAATGATTGTTCACCCACAGCAAGACCACTCTGGTAACCTGTAAAAAAAACAAATTACGCATATATGAAGATACCTATGATTACTTTCCTACAGGGTTTAAGAATACAAGGACATGGCAGAATAACACATGACAGATCACTGCATCTGCTAACAAACAGAAGCAGAAGACATTTACACTTGAAACCACCTTCTCTTTTCCTTTATTTGTGGAAAATCACCTGAAATTGAAATCACCTTCTCTTTGCCTTTATTTGTGGAAACAAATGAAAAATGAAAAAAACAAACATTTGCCTACCTAATTGGCTATATCAGCCAGTACGTACTGGGGCACAAATTCATCTTCAGTTAACGCTTCCTTATGCTGTTTATAAAACTTAGCTTTTTTAAAGTATCCTAATGACCTCCTTAAAGAAAGTTCTAGGAAGTACATTGTGATAATAAAAAGCTTTCTTTTAAGAACTTTTAGTTAAACCTTCAGGTTGCTTTTGTACGTGCTACAGAGTTACCACCATTCATGATAAAATCAGTTTGACAACTCTTTATGCATCCATGTTATAAATAAAGGTTAATCTATAGCAGTCTCTCTTTTAACAATAAACAATTTCCTCTTGTATTTGCTGTGACAGTTTTCTTCTACTTTACTTTTCCCAAAAAACAGTAGTTGCCAAAATGAACAGTATGGGAAAAGGTAAGAAGAGAAGCAGTACCACAGGAAAAGACCCCAGAATTTCCTACACAAAAAAATACAGTGTTTTGATAGTCTGTTGGGTTTCCTTCAGCTCAAAGCAAGAACACATAAAACCGCTGGCTAAGAATTTTACTGCCATAATTTTCAACAAATTGGACATGAATAAAAGTTCCAGACTATGAACAACATTTTTTTATATATATGTGCATACAGTTACACAGAGTTGAACCTCGTTCTATTTACGGAAGCATTTTTATCAACTGCACCTGTCGAGCAGAGTTTAGTTTAAGTACAGAGTTTGTAATAAGCTGCTCAAAGAAAACGCGCTCAATACACTGAAAAGCTCTACAGCAGAAAATTGTGGAAGACAAGCACAATGCTGCTGTGAAAAGAAAGATGGTATGTCCAAGAGATCATGAACACAATTTCACTGCATTTCTGGTGAAAAAGGATTTCAGAGACTGGCATTTACCTCTTTAAACCAAATAGAAAACAGTATTTATCATTCTGCAGAACAAAAGCAGTGTCACACCGAATTAGGACAGTACACTGTACACATAAAACACGCTTCGAGAATTCTTTCTTGATACTAGTGAAAAATACTTTTCTTTAAAATAGTTCATATAAAATAGGTGGAACATAATCCTGGTTTAATCAGCAACACAAAAAGGAATCAATTTGGAGATATTTTCACCAGAAATATTAATCTTTTAGACTCAAACCAACCTTATCTCTGAGGCTGTCCACTGTGAACCATTCCAAGAGTTTACTTCCAACTTCCAGAGGGCTTCTTAGAAATGTTCTGTACGTTAAAAGGAAATCTTCGATGTAGGTTGGATCCACAATAGAATGTTCTTCTATCAAGTGCATGATGAGTCGCTCTGGTGTTGCCTTAAAAATTAAATGCAAAAATAACTGGTATCTCTTGTCACTGCATCTCTCTAGAGAGTATCTTAACATAAAGCCATGTGAACAGTTATATTCCCTTTTCAAATTTCAGTTATGGCAAACTCAGGAGAAAACACACTAATGTGTTTAAATCAAATCTTCATGCTTCTCTCAGCCCAAGTGTTTTGCATAGGCTAAAACAATTAGTAACTTCCCTTAATTTTATTTTTAATAAACAGTTTAAGTTCCTCTTCCAGATTACAAAAAACAGGTCAATACATAAAGATGCACAAAGGGTGCTCCCAACACAACTCAATGTATGTACTGAAGCGGTCTAACTTTGTTAAAAGGCAGATGGAAGTAATTTGTAAAATAATATAAATTCCTTCCATACAGTTTTTTTGAGCTGAGACAGACAAAACTGAGTATGCATTCTAGAATCAAAACAAAATTTTATTTATTAGTAAATAAATGCAAGTTTAATAGATTTATGGAAAGTATAGGAAGAAATTCACCTTGATAACTATGTGTCCTTTTCTGGTTCCACTGCGATCCAGCTCTCTGTGTTCCTTTACCATAACAATTTCTCCTTCTTCCTCCACTTTATGAGTGTTTTTTTCCACGTGGTTCAGAATCCTCCAGTAGTCTTGCTGGGCTATACACACAAACTGTCGCCAAACAACACGGAATTGTTAACAAATACCCAAAACATGAATGTATCCCCATCTTTGGCCTGCTTCAACACAATGACAACAGCACAGCATTTGATACCAACCCCACTCTGTTCTGCCCAACTACACGAGAGAGAATGTTAGAAATAGAAGACAGATAGAACTGGTCACCTTCTTACATCTCCAAAAGATTGTCTGAATGGGCTAAACAAACAGAGGACAAAGTGTGTAAGAAGTGGAAGTGGCTATTTTCTATTTATCTGTTCTTACTGAATGTCACTCACACACACAGCATGACTGGGGTGGACTAAACTTACATTTCAGCACAAAGCTGAAGTTCCTGTTCCTCACACAGCAGCAGCGTGAAGCAAGTCCCAGCTACCAAAGACCGTACAATTAACATGAGCAGAGCCCTTGACCCGTAAAATACCAACCTCTTTTTTCTGCTCTGGGAATAGAGATGCCTTAAGATGAAAGTAGTCTGTTTTCTTTTATTAGATGCTTAAAAAAAATGAGATAGTTGTATAGAATTGTACTCTTACCTGACAATCATCTACTTTAGTTCTGACCACTCCAGTCATGTACTGTTTGTCCAGAGAGGGAGTAATCCCAAAACTATTTCCCATACAGAGACTCTCACTCTTCCCATCAGGATAGCTGATTTCCACTGTGCCATTTAAAATGACATACCAAGAATCAAGCTAGAGGAAGTAAAACACAAATTTTAGAAGTGAAGCTAATTCAACTTTTATAAGCTGTTCCAATGCTCTTAGCTCAGAAGGGCTTACTCTTGCAGTCTCCACTTCGTTGTCACAACAGTTTTGCAACATTTCATTCACTAAAAATGTGCACTGTAAGGAAAGCAATAAAGATGACTGAAACAAGAATGTTTTTCAGCATTCTTCATTCATTCAGAACCAATTCAGTAGGGAGGAATGCTGATGAATAGATTGCTTTTTTAATCAGCAGGCTAATTGCTACAATATATTTATACCACTTAGTGAGAATGAATACCCTTCCCCTGGGTACCCATTTGGTCACTACCAAAGATGAGTCTACCTAGTCCTCTCGGAGGGATGACCTGCCATGACCATTCCAGATGTCTTGATCCAGGGACGGAGAGAGATTTCCAAACAGTGATTCAGAGCACCTATGTTGGGAGCTTGACCATTGACTAATCTGAACGTCTGTCTTCTCCCACTGAATATGTATGGAAACTGCTCCTAATTTAGATGTTTATGTTATTAAACCCACACTGTTGGGCAAGGATACCTCTCCATGTTAGTATTTTGAAAAACTACATTATAAGAAGAGAGTTACTTTATCAATGGAAATGATGCATTCTTCCATGCTACAAAGAACCTTTGAAATAAACTCCTCCAGATGTCAGCACTTACCTGGTAACAACACACTGAATGCTGTCCTGTGTCTATGCTTGGCCACTTTGATGTCTTAATACACAGGCAGAATGTCCCAAAGGGATGGGCTAAAGTTTGAGGATTTTGGTTATGGGTCACGGTGAGAAAAGAATTCTCTAACTTTCAGGTGCAGGAGAGTTGTGAATACGGGAAAGTGATTTTCCCGCCCTTCGCTCTCCGGTGCTCTTGCTAACCTACTGCCTGTAGCACTCAAATTGTGTTGTAAGCAGTAACTTACTTCTTGGCCGTCTTCAAGTATGATGGCTCCCGCTTGCTCTACTACTTCAAATATCATCACTGAGCAAAGTTCTCTTCTCACAGACATAGTCATGTTTGCAAAGGCAGGGAGTTGATGCATAAATTCCAATAATTGCTCTGTTAGACAAAGGAAACATTGGTATGAAGACTGCAAGGCCCCGAGGTTCCTTAGGTACCTTACCCTCCACAAGTATGTTAAATTTCAGTTAAATTCATTGAAAAATTGCTCAGCGGTGATACAATCCTCATTAGTGCCCGTGGCTAAATGAGCCCAGTATGCATTTTGTCACCAACAACCGGAACTCGGCTCTACAGTCTTGATCACGTTCTGATCGACTCATGGCAGCAGTCTGGCTAGATTGTAAAATCACTTCAGCTTCAAACATTTAGAAAAATTAAAAATACCCTTATACAGTACAGTAATTATAAGCCTGATAGGAGCATGAAATGACTTTCCAGTGTTTAGAGAAGTAATGTGAAGTATAGCATAATGCAAATTTTACTATTAAAGTAATGCCAATTTCTAAACGCTGCAGTAAATTATTTTAATCTTAAATGCTTTCCAGTTTACAATTATATATAGTGCAGTAACAATATATTCTCTTTGGCATTTAATAACTAATTCAACAGTTTCAGGCAGTCAAAATTACCTTGCTACCTACCCCTCCCTTATATCAACACATACAATGACTGTAACACTTAAGATCTTACACATCTCAAAAACTGTTTTTTAAAATACTTTGTTTCTCAGAACAAATACTCTCCCAGAGAGTAAGAAGAGAAATCATTAAATTAACAGTGTCACTAGAGCAAAGTGATCTCTGGAAGGCATCGTTCATAATTACGAGGATATACATTTAACATTAACTCATTAAACAGTTTTCAGATATGCTTCTCTTACAGATGTTATATGATATAGTTTTACATAAGGATTTTTTTTTCCTCCTCACCAATATCATCATCGGTTTTATCTGCAGGCTCTTTCTCAAGGCACTCTCGTACAACATCTCGCCCTAGAAGCGGATCTGAAGTTCTGTCAATATCTTCATCCTCTTCTTCTTCTTCATCTTCAGAGTCTACAGGTGCCTCTGGAAGACCTGTTAAATCAACGTCTCCCATCTCACTTTCTGTAGCCTACGAAGAAAACATCCATCAGACAAAGAGCTCAATGTCTTCAGTTTAATGATTTACAACAAAAGAAAACCTGTGACCAACAATTCAAAGCAGAACTTGCAATAGCTCCCTTTCTGAACACTGAGAAAAACACGTTACACTGAAATCTACAGTTACAGGATGGTACAAATACATACCATTGGCATAAAGCAACTCCATGCTAGAGACATTATGAACACAAGTTCTAAAAATAAAATTAACATACTGCAATATTTGTTCTCTGTCTTTACTTATACCCCTCCCCAACTCCAATAAACTACAGGCAATAGAAACCCATCAATATTAACCATGTGACACTGGAAAAACAGAGCAGATTGAGCAGCTAAAATGAAGGGGATTTGATCTCATTTTTAATTTTGGTATTATAACAAGGATTTGAATCCTGGAATAGAGCAAGTATGTCAGGTGGAGTATATAAATTCAGGGAAGAGATAAGGATGACTATTCTTTCTTCCGCTGGCCGAGTCTCATTTTATAGCTTTTACTCTTTCTTGCAAATTCATGTAAACAAAATGTTTTTTCCACAGTTTGAGAGTCTGTATTATTAATGAAATAATAATATAATTCAGCAACACCGTTGGTTACCCAGTGCCTGTAGACACATTTCTACTGTCATCCATAGATGGCAATATAGACATCACACCGAGCAGACACATGAAGAAACAGTGAAAGAGAATGCCATTCTGGCAACAAAAAGCAGAATCACATCGGAATCGTTTGCAATAATTCCTTATGTAAAGTTTAAATGATGTAATTGCATGAAAATAACCTTCCAAACAGATGGAAGGAAAAAAAAAGTCGTTTCAAATTTTCAATTTCCACAGAAATTCCACTTTTTTCTTAGTTTAAGCCAGCATGCAAATCGTTTTTCTGTTCAAATTCAAAATTTTGAACAACAAGATCTGTCACTAAGAAGTATAAGGCAATTATATAGAGATTTGCAGAAAACAGAGGCTTTTTTTTTTTAAATGAATCATATTTACAATATTAATTTTCACTTTAAAAGAAATCCTTGAGGTTTTACAAAAACACTGATGACAAACTAACACATCAACTACCCTGCACGTTCACAAAACTTCCAAAATAAAGGATGGGGTCCTGTCCAACCTGACTTTGAACACTACCAGTGATGGGGCAGCCACAACTTCTCTGGGCAGCGTGTTCCAACGTCTCAGCACCTTCATTGTAAAAAAATTTCTCCCTTATATCCAAGCTAAATCCACCCGTTTGCAGCTTAAAACCATTGCCCCTTGTCCTGTCACTACAGGCCCTGGTAAAAGGCCTTTCTTCTAAGATCCCTTTAAGTACTGAAAGGTTTCCCCAGAGCCTTATTCCCTCTTCTCCAGGCACTGGGGACTTCACCTGGCTGCCACGACATTTCAGAGGAGATGGAAGGTGCCTTAGCACCTACACCAGCCAGCTCCCTCAGGACCCTGGGACACACCTTGTTGGGTTCCATGGACTTGTGCATGTCCGGGTTCCTCAACTGGTCTCAAACCCAATCTCCTCTTACCATGAGAAGGATTTTGTTCCCCCCAGTCCCCACCGCGGGGGTCAGGGAATTGAGAGATGTGGGAAGACTGACTATCAGTGAAAACGAAGGCAAAAAAACTGCTGAGTACCTTAGCCTTCTCCATGTCAGGGAATTGAGAGATGTGGGAAGACTGACTACCAGTGAAAACGAAGGCAAAAAAACCTGCTGAGTACCTTAGCCTTCTCCATGCCACTAGTTCTCCTGTCTTCTTTATGGGGGGAGGGGAGTACACCATCTTTAATCTTTTTCTGACCAATGTACCTGTAGAAGCCCTCTCTTCACATCCCTTGCCAAATCCAGCTCCAACTGTGCCTTACCCTTTCCCGATCCCAACCCTACCCATCCAGGCAGTGTCCCTGTACTCCTCCCAGGATACATGTTCCTGGTCCCACTGCATGCATTTCCTTCTTGTGCTTCAGTTTGACCAGGAGGTCCTTACTCAGCCATGCTGGTCTCCTGCCTTCCTTGACTTATAAAAAACAAACGCTCATTTTAAGTGATTTAATCACAGCAGACTGCCCTGCCTCCATCTTCCTACACGCTCCATGTTGAGCGGCTAATGCAAGCCCCAGCACTTTGACAGACGAGCAGCATTTCCTTCTTTCACTAGACATAAAAGAACTGGGGTTTAGATATAACCTTGAACCTTTGAGCTTCTCCTCATTCTAATAATTAGCCAGCAAACCTAATAAATAAGGCCTGAATGATTTAACATAAATATTTCTTTCAGAGGAGGGTAACAATATATATAAGGGTTAAATCTGTTTTATATTACATCACTTTACTGGCTTATGTAGCTCACATTAACAGTTTTGGAATTAAGCCCAAGTGCAAATTGTGCTTGGAGAGTCTCAGCAGCACACAATCAGTACAGCATTTTATTCAAGGACTTTTCTAGCATTTCTTCATCTAAATGGCCACAATTTATGTCAACTTCTTCAGGCAGAGTAAGACAGACAACAGTACTGATGCCCACTAATGCCCACTTTGATAACCTCAAGCTAAGCAAACAAAACTGAGGCTCCAGGTTCTACAGAAAAGTGGTTCTTTAAAATTTTCATTGTATATCCTATATAGGTCTATAAATGAATCTTCCCTTTTCTTGATAAATAAATTATAATTTGATCAAGCTATGAAGTAAGACAAGGTCCTCAAACTACGTTTCAAAGATTATGTGCAGATGGTTGACAAAATGTTGGCAGGTCAGGCAGTGCTGGAAGGAACAGGAAGGATTTTGCTCATAAAGCTGTCTGCAGAAGTAGCTGCTCTTCCCAAGCATGATGCCCCAGCTGTTTCCATTATCAAATACCTAAATCATTCTTAACGGAAACGTTTATGAACTACTAAGTTACAAAATGAAACCAGAAGCTGCAATCCTCAAATCTTACACAAATACAGATTTTCAGGATGGGGTCTCTAGGGCAGGAATATCTATCGAAAAGGCAGCAGGAACAGACTCAAATGGTGTGTGTCACGTAGATCATCTGGAACGTTAACACCGGTTTACTGTCAAAATACTTCTTTGCTATTTTAAAATCATACTATTATTACTCTATATATAGCACTGCAAATTTTGCCAATTAACATGTTTCAGCTATGTTTGCCAAATGTTGATCATGGAGGTGTCTGGTACACTGGCCTATGCTTTGGAAGCCAAAGACGTGAGAACTAGCCCTTGCAAAGCTTTGGTGATAACGATACGTATTCCACTACAGTGTATATCAGAAGCATACACTGACAGAAAAAAAGTATTAAATACGCCTCATGGGAAAGATTTCTTGTGCCGGAATAACTCTGTATGGTAATGTATTTTAGTACTCATGACTCCTGATGCAACCTGCTATTAAGAGCCAGGGGTTTTTTATCCGCTCCCCTCATGTCAATTCTGTCAGGGCAAAAAAGTCCAAGCCTTCTTTCAGCATTGATAGAAAAGCCCTCCATAAGGCCCACTCCCTGATGTATATTTTATAGATAATTCATTTTAATATCAAAACTTTAACCACTGCTGGAATTATTGTTGGGCAATAATGTTGCTGCCCACAAATACTGCCAAAGTGATAAATGAAAGACTTTTTAAAAAGGCAAAGAGAGAGAGAAACTTTAAGCACACCACTGGCAGAACTACACAGATAAGAAAAAACAGACCCAAATTTGCTGGTCATTAAGAGAACAGCATTGCAAGTTATTGATACAGGCAACTAATTCCTTATAGCAGAAGTGAGACCCTACCCACCTATATCTAGAGAGATGATTTGGAGTACCTATGTTACCATGGCTGGTCTCCTTAAAGACTGTCCAGTGAAAGGGCAAAGAAAGATGTATCCCTTCTGTAATACCTGTTGCATTTTTTTTCCCCTGTATCAGGTCAAAGCAGCTATTTGCAGAAGTTATAATCCCTCATTTCAACTTCTGTACGCATAACCACACAGCTTCCCCTACTTCTGTCTAAACACCGTAGTTCTGAAACTAAGCATAATGTCAGTAATGGGTTGAATAAAAAATAAAAAAATCCACTTCAAGCAAATTAAAGAAGTTGTTTTAAAAATTGTAGAGAGTAACTGTTTTTTTCCCCCCTATATTTAAAGAAAGACGTCTACAGTCCGACAGAAAAACAACTGCTCTGCAGTAGTCCAAGAAAGTTGGACTTCACAATACATACATTCGGACATTTTACCGCATGAAGACTGAAAGCTCCAACAGGAAGCAGCAACGGTACAGGAGGAGAAAAATATCTTCATACACTTTCTTTTCATAATTTTCTGCAGTTAACTGAGGGTTTAACACAATGGGTTCATAGCAGTGCTTACAGGCAGGACTCCTTTTCTGCTGATCTCGCCTTAAGCTTTATGTTCATCGTTTCCTGCTTAACATCCTGGACTGAGAGGCAGCTGGAACAAGTGAAACCTCATTTCAACACTATCGATGAATACAGTGTACACAGATGAACGGAAACCCTTTCCAAATCTTAATAAAATTTGTTTCATTCTTTGGTTCTACCATTCTAATCATATTTTCCTGTTCTGGAATTACGTTTACTACTTACTCTAAAAATTAATGTTAAGATACCATTAATTCAAAAGGTCATTTCAAGGCTACATTAATCAAAATTATTCAAAAATGCTCTTCCTCTGCTGACACTAACCATGCTCCTAGAGAGTTTGGCATGTAATAGATATGAAATTGACTGCAAAAGCAAAGCATCATTTTCCAAGTACTTTACAAAAAGCTGTATTTTAATGTACCAAAAATGCTTTCAGCTACTGAGCCAATACATTAGTACTCAAAATGTAGGTTTATTGGGTATCAAAGAGATTCTCTGCCTTCGTAATATCATGATGAATACTGGGGGAAGTACTTTTCTTTTTCTTTCCGATTTCAAAATCTGTCTATACGGATGTGTCACTGCAGTATAATGCTATGTTAAATACTGTGCCATAACATTATTATATGGTATCTATCCATGCACTTATAATGGGGTGACAAACACTAAGAGACTTCTCCAAAACTGTTATAGCTACTGCAATAATGGCCATAAAATACCCAGCATCTTTTGACAGGTTACTATTAGCACATTATACATATGAGAGCAAGATATGAAAGATTCATTAAAAAATGTAAGAGGGGGGAACACACAACCCAAACAGTGGGTTGTTGGTGTTTTATTCCCCCTCATGACATGCCTCTTCTATATCTTCTCTTCACCCACAATTTATCATACGCTTGATACTCCAATGCTATCTTTCAGGATTAATGTCACCATAGCTATGGTCGTACATTGCAGTAATTTTATCTTTGAAGATCTCAGTCTAACAGTGGTAACCTGCCCCAGACATCACCCCAGATGGCTGGAAATTCTCAGCAAAATTTACACACCTCCATGTTCCCTGCAGGATATGAAAACAGACGGGCTAATGTCACTGGAAAGGAGACTCCTACCTGAAAGGTCCTCACTCCTCAAAATTAATTAAAAAATCTGCAGTCATTTTCACATTAATAAATTAGTAATTCCTTAGGGTACAAAAATAAATTTCACCACTGTTTATTTGCTACAGTGCATATAAATATGCTACTCCATTATTTCTTTTATTTATGGAATTCTTATTTGTTTAGCATTTATGCTCCTTTGGCATTTTCTGTAGAGGAGACATAAGGCATTTCAAATGCAATTAACCACACATGACAGAATATTCACTCATTACTAGAATGATATTTTCATTATCAATAATATATTTTAAGTTCTTTTCACTTAGAGCAACCTCTCCAAACTACTCAGGTAGACAGGCAGGCAGATGATGGCCAGGGAAACTGTCCATCAGCATCCTAACATACAAGATGTTAAGGTACAATACACAGACTAGTTCTGCTGACTCTGACTAATTAAATCAATTCTGTTGACTCGGAAAATTTAAAAAAAATAAAAATAAAAAAAAAATTTTAAAATCAAGATACTGAACAACATTTTCCAGCACTGCCTCTTCTAAACCAGAGAATTCCCAGAGCTTTTTGAAAAAACATCATGGATGCAAACTACTCCTGACCTGGATGGCAGCAAGCAAATCTAAAGTAGTAGTAACATAATAGGTTAAACAGGACAAAAATGCAGAGATACTCAATGTTCTAAAAGGATTTTTGCTTTTAATGCTTTAAAGTTACCTAGCAGTATTTTGCTGTAAATAAGATGCATCAATACTCTGTTTAGTGTATAGAAATAGCACCCAGACAGCACCCAAGGGAATAGGTGTCTAAAATCAAGTTACACCTACGTCATGCTCAGTAATTGCTACATACTCAGTACTGTAGTCAGATTTCAACTTGAAAGTGGAAGAGCTGTGAAATTACTGATCAAGCCAAACCCAAGATGAGCACCTTCATCAACCAGAGCAAAGGACCCCATGAAACCAGCTCTGCAATTTGACACGAGACAGGCAACTTATTAGGTATATCATCTGTAAACAAATGAAGACTATCCCTGCATTTCAGACAACTTCTATTCTAAGCACGCAACACCGGAATTTCTGCAGTCAATTAGTGCAGAGGGCGTTTATTGCCCTGCTCTTGTTTGCAGAACAGAACATCTGTTATTAGCAATAAATACAAATAATCAAGGAATGTATTTGAAACACAAGAATGATTTCATGATATTTGTTCCATTTCAGAAAGAAGGAAAACAATCCCATAAATCTCCAAATGTGACTTTTAAAAGCCACAGCATCCTTGTTGGTGTGTAAAGATGTGAAAAGCAACAAAAAAAGCTTTACAAGAAGTCTGTTTCACTTCTGTGTGGCTGAGGAGGTGGAGAGTCACATGAGCAACACAGGGAGATGCAGAAGCATCAAAAAGGGAAGTCTTGGATAAACGGGCACTGGTTTTGTTTATGGAATGTTTAACATCAAGGAAGGAAAAATAAGAAACAAATGCAATTTTACCTGATAAATATCAGACAGGCTGCTGCTCCCAGAATCACTGGCAATGCTACATCCCGACTGGCTTGAGGGGACGTGAGTCACCTGAGGATGAGGGTTGTCGGTAAGATGCATCTTGGTAAGATCAGCTGGAAGCTGTAAATAAAACAGATTTGGGAAAGGGAGGAAAAAGAAAGAAAAACCAAGACATGTAAGTCTGATTTGAAGACAAAGTTATTCATAAAGTTTTTGTCATGCATTTTAATATCCACCTGTAACGCGAGATACATTTTCAGAAAAAGCTAATTTAGGTTAATAGTTTAAGATTGCTTGCCCAATCACATTCAGATTTTATACAACTGATAGAAAAGGATGCACCTTTCTATAAAACCAAGGTCTAGCCTCTTTACAGCTAACTGGTATAACACTAACAGGCTTAAGAGTGCATAAGATGGCAAACAGATGATGCCGGCCAAACAGACCACAGCCTTAAACATTAGCTTATGTTGCAATCCAATACAAAACAGGATTCCTGTTTATATTCGTGTCTCAGTTCAAGAATAACCTTTAGAAAACATCAATACAAAACAGTAAGTAACGTAATCTAAACAAAAGTTTTAGTCCAGAAAACGCTTTGAATTTTCTTTAAGAAAATGAGTACACAGAAGGGCTATTACACATTCTTGGTACATGTATGTACAATGGCACTTCTGTTCTGTAAGTCAATCTGTAAATGAACACATGTATGTAGATATACACATTTTAGTGCATGATTGAAGCCTACAAACATGTTCTTTCTATTGAAAAAAGTAGTAGGCTTTTGAAGAATCAAAGCCCCATAGAATACTATAAAATAACTAGTCCTTTAATTCAGTTGCTCATTTATTTTCTGCCAGATATATTTCTAGTCTTTTTTAAATTTACATTGAACTATAAGGACCATCCTATGGGCTCTAAAAACCAAGACAGATTCTTACTTGCAAAGTAACTCTGGGAAATGAAAGACTACAAAAACTATTTTTCACTATCCTAACATTTACATTATTCTAGTTTTATATACATCTTACTTCCAAAAAGAAAGTATAAAATATCCAACCTGTAAATTAGTATCTATGTTCACATGTATTTGGAAAAGGAGAAAGTTTGAAAAGTGAGAGATTGCCAACTTTCACAAAGTCCCGTTAAAAAAAACCCTCCAAGCAGTAGGTATGAAATAGTGAATTTGATCCAAACACAAAGGAAACACAACATTTTGAAGCCTACATTTAGCCACCAAGAAGTTTTACAGGCTGAAAACAAAAGAAAAAAAAAAATCTCTTTTTCAGGATTTGAGAACAGCAAAGAGGTCAAACCATTCAGCTGACAGAATTTAATGCAGTGGCCAAAAGGTACACTCAGCACGCACGGCAAGAGCCGATGTACACCGAGAGGTGACCTCTTCTACAACAACGAAATGTAAAAGCAAAGCAGGAAATTTGAGATTTAATTCTGGTCTGGAGCACTAGCTGGGTACTTTTTAAAGCCAAATGAATATCTCCTACAGCACACGTAGAGAAAAGCACTACCTGGACCCAGCAGCACTAGGTTTACAGTTGGGTCTTGATCATCTTAAAGGTCTTTTCCAACCTAAATGATTCTATGACCTACTGCAGACACGAGGCAGAAAGTGCTACATCATCTTCCTTAAAGCCTGCATCAATTTGGACATGAGTTAAGCCACTGGTATTTCAACGATGCCGACCACGTTGCTGATGGAGGTCGTTCCCCTGGCGTTCCCCATCTGCTGCCTCCATCGGAGCGTTCGGTGCCCACGCCGCAGGGTGACACGGCTCCTCTGCTCCCTGGAGGTTCGCACGTCAGCCGGCTCCACTGCAAGCACACCGCAGTGCTAGCGTCCACGCGAAAAGACAGAAAGGCACGTAGGAGCAAGGGCAGCACACGGCTTGCCAGGGAGGACAACACCCAGCAGCAACCCAGCGCTTGCCAAATTACTAGGCAGGGCTCCTGGCAGTCACTGATACGCTGGAGGTCAACGCAACTGAAAAATCCAGGAGTTTTAGTAAATTACAGAACAAATCAACCCATATAGATTCATTACCCCTACCTTAACAAGACCACAGTTTTGCCGCAAACTCCTCAGCCTGAGCCCATTTTATAACCTCCCTATTCCAACAACCAGTTCTGAGTTCAGCTTCAGTCAGATTTCTTTCTGTGCAAGTCCCACACTGACTGCGATAATACAGACACAAGGAAATCTAATTTAAGCTCCCTGCTATCCAGATTCAGAACGATTTTCAAACTTTCAAAACAGCTCCAGGGAAAGAATGACCAGAACCACAAGCAGAAGCAATTCTGCAAGATTTCCCAGGAGAACAGAGCAGATGCCTGCTGTCGACTAAAAACTGGTGCTATTGAAGCCCATTCAGGGACGGACGGACGGACGGACGGACACACACACACACACACACACACGCACACACACACACACACCCCGCCACATACAGTTTTTCTTCCTTAATTTAGTTTAAATTTTGAGGTTTTTGTGACAAAGGCTGTTCTAAACACCTAGGTTGAGAAGTACTGCTGGAACAAGACATGGCTTTCAAAATAAAAAAAGTTCTGTATGTATTTTGTATGCTATTTTCACAAACACACATTGAAGACCAACCCACACCACCACCAGCCTTCCCAAAGGAGTATTTATCAACTCATTAATCACTTACAACCGATCTTCATTCCCCCTGCCAGCACTCCATTTCCATCACCTATAAAGCACCTGGGCCTGTATGATGCTCCTGCTGGACTCTGCAATATGTTCTTGTAAAAGACATTTAATGCAGGTTAGATGCAAGGAAACACTGCAGTATCTCTTTAAATTTGAGAGAGATAAGGTTTATTTGAGACAAGTGACCTTTAAAGTGCTGCTTGCCACTCTACTCAATCTCCCAAAATAAATCACAGCTTCTGCCTTTTGTATGTCGTTTTTATTACCCAAACTGATTGGTCTTTCTTTCAGAGCTCACTAAGCAGAAAGACATGGACAGGGTGTTTCTGTAAAACACGACAGCGGACGTGGGAAGGACTTGCAGGATGTGATTGTGAAGTCGCTGAAAGTGCTACAAAATTGCCTTAACTACTGGTGAATAATATTCATTTATTATTTGACTATGTTTTTTTTTTTTGTGGGGGAAACTTAGAAACTGTTGTTACAATTGCATCAATATCTTGAAAAATTATGTGTTAGGGAAGTGAGTTCAAAATAGCAACATTCACCTATGTCCACATTAGAGGTTTTCAGATGCAGACATCTGAATTCACACCTGAATTAATGCCTCTGGGGAGACCTTACTGCAGCCTTCCAGGGCTTAAAGGAGGCTGGTAAGAAAGATGGGGACAGACTCTTTAGCAGGCCTGTAGTGATAGGACAAGGGGTAACAGTTTTAAACCAAAAGAGGGGAGATTTAGACTAGATACAAGGAAGAAATTCTTCACTATGAGGGTTGTGAACCCCTGGCCCAGGTTGCCCAGAGAGGTGGTGGATGCCCCATCCCTGGGAACATCCCAGGTCAGGCTGGATGGGGCTCTGAGCACCCTGATCGAGTTGAAGGTGTCCCTGCTCGTGGCACGGGGTTGGACTAGATGGCCTTGAAAGGTCCCTTCCCACCCAAACTATTCCATGAGTCTATGGTTAACTTCTGGCTAGTTGTGTGCCTCACAGCCATGGACAGGAAAACCCCAAATATCCACGAAATTCTGATAAACACTCAATACAGAAATAGATTACTTCCTTGCCACTTTAAACCATAACAATTGCATTTTTTCACAAGAAAGAACAATCTGGGATTCGAATACGAGTGCGTCCGACGTGCTGGCACAGCCAGTCCCTACATCGGTGCCAGCACATCCTTGTGACTGACCTTTCCCAACAAAGGAATATTTAGCACCAACCCCCCGCTGAAACGCCATACTGTGGTTCAGAGCTGTAAGCAAAAGGAAGTTAAGAAAACAGAAGTGATGGTCTGCACAGCCAGCTACAGCTCTGCCCTCCCACAGAGTCAGGGAAATACAGTCGGTGATTACACCCAAAAAACCTGAATCAACAAGGGGATTTTTAAAGAGATATTGCAAATTGCAATAGGAAAAAAGGAAAGAAAAAACACTAAATCCTTCGGAAGTTCGCCCTAATGATAGCGTCAGTCTGTCTTGCCACACAAGCCCAGAAGCAACAGCAGCCCAGGCAGCTTTTTGTTAAACGCACGTGAGATTTCTGAAGGAGGTTCACAGGGCCCATCCCATCCCGCTTGCCGGGACGCAGCCAAGGCCGGCTCACGAAGCGGCAGCGCTGGGGAGAGGGCAGGGGAGGGCAGAGTGTAAAAGGCGCTTCTGAGTAACAGTTAATAAAAATGACACGCACAGAATGCTAAACTCTACCCAGCACCCTGAAAGCACCCACAAGGTGAAGACTCCACCAGGAGCTTGGCTTTTGCTATCGATCTCATGGGTGCAGCCATCCCGCACTGAAGCAAGGAGCAGCAGCACTCCTGCTGCTAAACCAGAGAAACCCCAAAATCCTCGCCAAGCCCCATACCTGTCTTTTCTCCTATTACACAATACAATGCAGAAACTCTCACATTCAAAAAAAAACAACAACCACCAAAACAGAAAAAAACAAACCCAAACCAAAACAAACAAAAAAAACCAAAACAAACAAAAAAAAACCCCAAACAAACAAACGCCAAGCCCCATACCTGTCTTTTCTCCTATTACACAATACAATGCAGAAACTCTCACATTCAAAAAAAAAAACAACCACCAAAACAGAAAAACACAAACCCAAACAAAAACAAACAAAAAACAAACAAAAAAAAAACCCCAAACAAACAAACAGGGAAAAAAACAAACCAACAAGAGGAGCAGTACACATAAGTGTTTTTTTGTCCTATCTGGACAGAAAGGACACTCAAGTCTTGCACGTCACAGAAAGCAAATTGCATTGAGAGACTGATTGATAGGTTTGAATGGAGCGGCAGAGCTGGGAGCAGCACTGCTGCTCTGATGGCTGGAGGAATCGGAGGGACATGAAGGGACAGCAATGGGACACTATAAAAGCAACGAAGTGTGGGAGAGAAGAACCTTTGCTCATACTTGTCCTTGGTCATCCTTGGAAAAAAGGATGGTCCTTGTGAAGAGCGTGGAGAAACCAGAGGATGTCAGGCGTAAGGGATGAAACCCAGGGAGCTTGGCAGGAGAGACAAAGAACCAGAACGAGGAAGGAGGAACCAGAAAAGGACACAGACCCTACAGCATCCACTACTGCCCAAAGGTGTCCCGGGGGAAACTGCTCAGTGCTTTGCATGACACCAGGGGACATGTATGGGGCCACAGGGACCCGTGACCTGAACCAGCACAGACGTTCTTCGGTTAGCTAAAATTACCAGCTAACAATAGCTAAAGATAAAAGAAGCACTAAAGTTGGTGAGAACCAACTAATACAGCAAAAAAGCTGCAACCTTCAGTCATGAGCAATTTATACTCTAATAGCCAGTACATTTTTCAGATAAAGAAAAACTATACACCCAGTATTCCAAAGTTATTGATTTCCTAATTAACCATTCCAAACATGCAATGCATCTGAAGGAGTTATTTATTACAATCCATTTGAATAAGAAAAGAGTGAAGGAAGAGCACACAGTAAGCTTACAGCAGTAACCCAAGATTACGCTTAAAAGCGGAAGGTTTGGTGGGCTGGACCGCTCCCCAGATCCCAGCTCTATCCTTCCATTTTTCAACAAGGTGTACTTGCAAAGAGTATTTGATTTGATTTTTTTTTTCCCCTCACAGGCAATCAGGATAACTTGGTCTAATACAGAATTACCAACTTTCTAAAACTAGTTTGATAACAAGGACAGAGGTATTTAGAACAACGGCATGATGATTTTTCCCAGAGACTGCCGGTCTCCGGCAGTTGCCTAGCAAGAACCGTATGAAGTTTAACAAAGACGAGTGCAAGGTCCTGCACCTGGGATGGCATAACCAGAGAGCCCAGTACACGCTGGGATCTCTGTGACTGAGGAGCAGACTTGCCAAAGAGAGACCTGGGGTTCCTGGTGCACAAGAAACCAAATATGAGTTAGTGCGTCGCTGCAGCAATGAAGGCAAATCAGATCTTGGGCTGCATCCGCAGGGGCATTACTTGTGGAGACAAGAGACATGAACATCCCATTCTACCCAGCATTTGACAGGCCACACCTGGAGAACTGCGTCCAGTTCTGATCCCCACAATTCAAAAAAGAGGTGAACAAACTGAAGAGGGTCCAAAGAAGGGCCACAAAGATGATCAAAGGGCTGAAGAACCTGTCCCATGAGGAAAGACTGAAGGAGTTAGGTCTCTTCTCCCTGGAGAAGAGAAGGCTCAGGGGGACCTCATCACAGTATGCCGGTACTCAAAGGGCAGCTACAAAGAGAATGGAGGGTCTTTCTTCCCAAGGAGCCACACGGAAAAGATGAGAGGCAACAGGTATAAAGTTTCACCAGGAGAAGTTTCATCTTAATATAAGACAGCAATTTTTTTTTACTGTGAGAACCATCAGTCATTGGAACAACCTCCCCAGGGACACGGTAGAGTCCCCACCACTGGAATTCTTCATGATGTAATTTGACAGGGTTCTAGAGAATCTTATCTAGGCCCCCTTTCCAAAAAGGGCCGTGTTGGTGCAAACACTGCCAACTGACACTGCTGCACGATTACCAAAATCTCATGGGTTATTCAGCATTTTCTGCACCAGATGAGTATCGGAAGGGAACCAACCAGCCAACCTCCAGCTCATTTCCTCTTGGATAGCAGGAAGGTCACGTTCTTCAGTTTTATTACTTCAATTTCGTCACCAAAACCACCCCAAATTTGCAGTGGGGCAGTACTTTCCCTCCATAGCCACAAAACACTTTGCAACAATTACACTGAACTTTTATGCATCATTTTCAAGCTATCCAGTGCAGCAGACTGAACTGCATCTCACTGGATCTCATCCGAAAGTATCTAATTTTCAAGACATCCAGTTTGAGGTGTCTGAAAATACCAAAGATGCAGGCAAGACAACAAAAACTGCCATGCTGCTGTGACACGGGTCTGAATAGAGATTTCCCAACTAACACCAATTTTCTAAATTAATACTTTATTTCGCTTTGCAGTAGTATTTCTATCTACGCCTATGGCAACACATACTATATACGAAGTGATGTGCCAACTTTCACCAAGTCTTGTGTCTGTAATTTTGACGTTAATTGGAGTATAAATTCCAATAAGTGGTATATCTCACAAGCTAACAGACCATTTCTACAGGCCCAAGCAGAGTGCGTCCGCAGTGACATTTACTTCCCACGTAAACACCATTTACTCTCAGGAGCAAAGTCACACAGAATACTCAGGAATTAAATTAAAAGCTAGTTTTGGCATAATAGATTTTTAAGATTGCACATGCCCTGTACAACAGAGCAAATTACGTGATCTTTGACGAGATGACCACCAATCAACTCTTTTGCGAAGCACACTAAAAATGATTGCTAGCCTGAGGACAACTTTCCTTTATGTGCTCTCCAGGAAGGTTTTGCTAAAAATTAAGGCTATGGAAAAGTCATTGCAGAGTTTGTACAGAGAGGAAAGTCGTAAGTGAAGTTACCACAGAAGTTGTAAGTGAAGTTATGCTGTAGGAGGGCTAAACTGAGACTTTTGTCTTCCGATTCCTTTCCCTGGAAAGAATGGGGAATAGAAAGAACCTCTTTTGGCACTGGGACCGTGCTCTTCACGCCGTTATCTCCTATGTGACTGACTTTTGGACGTGCTGGTATCTTTCCCCTATGGAAAAGCCACATCTGCGCCTCTGTGCCACAAGTTTTGAAAACAAGTATCAGTGTTTCCTGGTACAGTTTGGATATCCAAAAAACACATGCTGAAAAGGCACAATGTGAATCTGCAAAATAGTCTTGACAGATGGAAACAAGGCCTATGAATTATCTTTTTTTACATGTAAAAGCAGCTTCATAAAAGAAGCCCCAACCTGCAGTAAATGGCATGTTTATTAAACACATTCAGAAACATCCCACAAGGAGGGGCTGACCAAAGGACTCATCAGAAACAAAATTACTAGACTAAGCACAGACTCTGTGATTCTCCCAGTGTATCCACTACAAATTCAAATTAATGGAAGAAAAATGGGCAATAAAGAAGAAAAAGTTTCACTTCACTCATCCTTGATAGCAAAGTTCTTCATCATTTTCCAAGGCCCTGGTATGGACATTTACAACCGATCGATCTAGTCTGGACACAGTAGAAGCATCAGCCTCCGAGGGAACAGCCTGTCCTTCCGTAGGCTGCGTAAGCAAATTTTCTGCCCTTGGTTCTTACAGATTGTCAGTAACCTTATACTTCATTTGCTTTTCTCAAGTTCCCTGAAACGTTGCCAGCAAGAGTAATATTCAGAAACAACACGGGGTTCATTTCCATGAAACACCTGAGGCCAAGCACGACGCGGCCCCGCAGCGTCAGTGCACACGAACGTTTGCTGCGTCACCGTAAAACCCCCGCGCGCCGCTACCACCAGCTCTTGCGCTCCAAGCCCAACAATCCCAACTTTAAGGCACATACATTTATTTTGTTTATTGCTTCAGCTTTTCCATTACGAGGTTTTCACTGTTTTAAGCTGGAACCCATTAACGCACTCTTGAAGCGTGAACTATGATTACGCTTGGTAACCTCTGAGCTTTAGGAAATGCTCCCGCTCAGGCTTCACTGCACCCGTGATTTAAGGGTAGCAATTTTCCCTTCTCAGCTGATACAGAAAGTTTAGAGTGTTATGAACAACCAGTTTAAAAAAAAAAAAAACAAACAACAAACAAAAAATGTGTTTGCCTTCAGTTTTAAAAAATTAAATTAAACAAAATCGCCAAACTAAAGAGACCACTTGATCAGAGCTGAACGGGACCACAGTCCTGCGGACCCCCTGCCAGCTCCCACCTCTCCTTTTCACTGACTATATCCTTCCCTTCCCTTCATAAGCCTTTTTCTCTTTGACGTCCTTGATTCAAAACCCTTCATACAGTTCATGTTAGAATGAAATAGTTCTGCCCAGATTTCTGCCTTTACCTTTTCCACTTGCAGTTCCAGTCTTTGGGTACCCCTGGTTTCCAGCAGTCCTGCTGGGAGCTCTCCTCTTCACGATGCCGCATCCACCTCCGATACCTTCGCTATCTCCTGTATGCCAAGCCCCCGCCACAGCAGAGGGAAGCTTTGTCCCAGGAGCTAGCGGGCCAGATGGGTTTCCAAAGCGGCTCATTCCAGAACACCGTAACTCCAGACACGGGCAAACTCTCCAGCACGTCCCGGGCAGCACACCCATCCTGTGCCAGGCCCCTGGCCTCCCTCTGGCATTCCAAACAATCCAGATCCGATTATTTTAAACACTTCATAGTCAAAAACTCTACCACGTTACAGAGGCTCCACATAGAAAAACATTCCCCAAAAGCGGCGTTTCTGTGGCCTGTACCAACCAGCAAGAAGCGGCTGGCGAGCCCGGCTCAGCACTGCTACTCCCGCGGCTTACCGCTACCGTCAGGGCCGAGCCCCAGGCCTCCAGCCTGCCCCTGCGTTCTCACAGAATCACTAAGGTTGGAAAAGACCTTTGAGATCACCAAGTCCAACCGTCAACCCAGCACCCCCACGCCCACTAAACCATGTTCCACAGTGCCACGTCCACGCATTTTTTGAACATTTCCAGTGATGGTGACTCCACCACCTCCCTGGGCAGCCTGTGCCAATGCCTGACCGCTCTCTCCCATACAGAAATTTTTCCTAATATCCAATCTAAACCTCCCCTGGTGCAACTGGAGGCCATTTCCTCTCGTCCTATCGCTGGTTACTTGGGAGAAGAGACCAACCCCCCCCTCACCACAACCCCCTTTCAGGCAGTGGTAGAGAGCGGAGAGGGCTCCCCTCAGCCTCCTCTTCTCCAGACTGAACCCCCCCAGTTCCCTCAGCCGCTCCTCATCAGACTTGTGCTCCAGCCCCCTCCCCAGCTCCGTTGCCCTTCTCTGGACACGCTCCAGCACCTCAGCGTCCTTCTTGTAGTGAGGGGCCCAAAACTCAACACAGGATTCAAGGGGCGGCCTCACCAGTGCCGAGTACAGGGGCACGATCACTGCCCTAAGATTCTAGCATCTTCTGTGCCGGTTGTTTTGATGGTCTCGCTATGTGCCTGCGATTCCATCATCGGTTTGTTCGTTTTCACAAGCTAACCGATTTAATTAGTTCAACTTTTTTTTCTTTCTTTCTACAAGCTACTGCAACAATGCTTACTCCCACCGACATGCAGCCAGTCTATTACCAAGCAAACCCTTCTGCATCCCACTTTTCACTCTCATCCATCCCATTCATTCCATCTACAGAAAAAAAACCCACCAAACCTCTCAGATTTTTTTTCTTGGTATCAGTAAATATTTTAATCATTTCATACATCCTGCCAGTAGAATAATGAGAAACCACCAAAACCAAATGGAGTTCTCTAAACTTATTTTACAGAATTGTAATTAGCCTTTTTCCCCAAGATTTATATAAATTAACTCTGGTTTATGTTCACCTTTTACGTATGAGCTATAATTTTGTTCCAGTTTAAAAACACTTAAAATACACTTAGAGCTGTGTTAATGGGAGAGGAGAAAGTTGCTCCTCTGAGATACAGAAAGAGGCCACTTAGGTATCCGCAGAGAGGGTAAGATGAGCCCAGCCAAATTACCTATGCTGACATCAGTCCTCAACTAACTTAATGCAAACAAAAACATTTCCTTAAAGACCACAGATGTTCCACCAGTGGCACAGAAGAAGATTTCTTCAGATTTTTAAAGAGCAGCAATGATGTCTTTTTTATTTGTTTGTTTTTAAAGCCAACTGATGGGTCAAATATTTTCCCCAACAAGTTCAGATAAAATCCCGTAACTTCAGTGACATGATGCAAAGAAAAACGCTGCCTATCCAACTATACAAACTTCAGATCATTTCCCTCTTCAAAACATCCAGAAGAAGGGCTTGCTGACAATATTTATTTCAAAACTTGTTTCAATTCATTAGCTACAGCACCTACTCACTCGAGTTGTTGTTAGTACTACAGACACGAATCTCAAAGAAATAAGGACCAAGTTGCTACCATCCCACAACAGCCTTACAGTGCCCTGAAAACTATCCTTGTAGCATTCCTAAAATAACCCCAGGCTTACCAGGAAAAAAAGGTAAAAAACCCACAACAAAACACATCTAAAAAGTACAAATCTCTAGAGGCTGTTTTATGCCTCTGGCAGCCAAGAGCTTCTTGGTCTTCATGGTTCCTACAGTGCGTAGAAAATAAAACCCTCTGAAGTATTCCATTTCCGTAGTTATAATAAGGTGACATGAGGACAGAGTTTCAAACAATTCTGGTGTTGCCTTAAACCACACATGTAATGCAATTTTAATTTGGTTTTCATATGTCTAAATTATAGATTACTGCTTTGCCTTAACTCATGATAACACTAAGCATCTGACACGCAAACGTCTCTGCTTCAGAGAAGTGGGGACTTCAGCTGTGAAAATCCACCTGTGAAAAAATGTACCGGTATTGATGAGAGCTCCATAGGACTTGGAATATCCGATACATAAACATAAGCTGCATTTTTTACAATGATGAATTAATACAGATCAAATCTTCTCTGGTCTATCCACAGAGTAACATTTTTTAAGCGTCAAGAATTGCGTTTTGTTATTATGAAAATCTAACAGGAATGTTCAAAAATACTTATTTTCAGTGCCAGAGTTCAAAAATTCTACTGTTTGTTCTCACCACTGAAACATTACAAGACTGAAAAGATCCTTGTCTAAGTAATTAGAGTAGAAAACAAACTGTGGCGGTGGCTAGTGATGCTATGAGTTCTGCACGGAAGTTTCTCAAGTCATTATAACTCCAGCAGCCACGCGGGCGACAGCGGCCCGACGTTTGGGGAGCTCTCATCCCGAGACAACACTGCAGGGCACGTGAAACTCCTAATCTACATCAAGTTTCATCTCAGCTGAATAATTTATAAACTCTTATATGCACTGATGGGTAAAATGTCGTGGTGGTGATGGTCCCTCATCACACATCCTCAGGCTGCTACGACCTCACTTCACTGTATGACATGCAAGTGACAATTGGCTCCAGGGACACACCGAGCAGGGCTACGAGGGCGCATGGAGCGCAGCGTCAGCACGCCAGTGCTGCAAGCAACGCTCGGCAACATATTGCCTCTTGGCTAAGAGCTGCGGAATGAGGCCCTCAGATCCTGTGTATGCATAAAAACAAAGGAGCACCAATCTTCCATCTACGTTTTCTTGCTGTGTTCATAAAGAAATGCATTCATGGAAGTGAGAGGAGCAAAACAAGGTGGTCCCGAACTAGGCTGTAGCTGTAAGCAGAACTGAAACAAAGCAGGTTTAAAACAAACAAAGTCTAGGAGGAAATAAATGAACAGATAGGTGTTTATTTGCATATTAAGAGCCAATTTCCGATAAAAACAATACTTCGGGAAAAGGCTTTTTCTGTTGAGAAGTAGTACGATGTGTACTTGCATTTAACCTCAACATAATATATACTGGAGTATAAGAAAATCCAAGCTTTCTGAAGTAAGTGGCCACACAGCTCATATTAAACCATTTTTATCTAAATAAACTATCAAGCAAAAAAGTGCCTTTAAAAAGTTTTACAGAAAGTATCCTGCAAGTTGTTACAGAAAAAGAGTTAAACTTTTAACTAAGCGTCAAGAAAATTGCTGTTGGTTGGTCCAGGCACTCACCCTCTAAGGGCTCAGAGCCCTGAGTAACCAAAAGGCTGTTCTCCTCCAAATAAATTAAGATGAAGAAACAAGGCAATCCTTCTGTTGCAGGGGACGGAGGAGAAAAAGATCAGAAAATATGGAGTAGGAGAGACCATAAATACTCTGAGGAGCTGGCTGAAACTCCAGAAACACAGAAGAGAGCTAAACCATACAAGCCAAAGCTTGTAGGAGGGAAGAGAACTATCAGGAACCAGAGGAGAGGAGCTCGCAGGGCAATCACCCGCTGCCCATGCCTGCACACAAACTCACACGCTCAGGTGACGAGCGTCCACAGGTCCCACTCCAAGTGATGACGGGGTGCTCCGCACCACAGAAAGTTGGGCTGGAAGCTACAGGCATGGACAGAGAAAGACGGGAGGGAGAGGCAAGGCCAAGAGGAAAAGAAAGATGTGAAAATTGACTGAAAAAGAGAAACCAAAGGATCAGTTACTCCATTTGCACAGAAAACGTTTCAAACTCATAGTACCAAGGCTATGTTCCATATAAGTGCATTAGCAAAGACAGGGATGACATCGAATCAAATCAAGGACACACTATCCAAGCTCTATTTTTTTTCTGAGGAGCTAAAAAAAAATAAATTCTTTAATTGCATGGAGGTTTCAACTCAAGATCTTGGAGATCAAATTGATGTCACTTGGAATCAGAAGATGGTGTTACAGTGATATTGGTTACAGGTAACTAAAACTTGCATCATGTGCCTGTGGGACAACAGCAGAAATAGAAATGGGACTGAAAAATGACTCCAAGTCTTCTGCTCTAACCCAAACAAACTTTTACAGAGCCAACATATCTTGTTATTATGCTTAGCATTATTAGATTTTATCTAAACAGCAGAAAGAAGAACACCACAGAAGTCTAGAGAAAATAAATTACTGTCTACTGTCGTAAGCCAAGTTTAACATGCACCTGGGATCTTAAATTAAACTGTGTTCCTTCAGGAACAAACATTTTAGAAGCTTAGACGTTAATTCAAAAAACCTTATTTTCTATAAAAAGTACATTATCTCAAAAAGCATCCTTTTTTAAATATCCTCTATAGATACATTACCCAAATACTCCGTATTTTCCCCATCAGACCCTCCTGCTACACAAATGGGTAACTGTGTATGCATTCTAGGACTGGGAAATTGTTAGGATGTGCATAAAATTTCTATTACAGGAGAACCATATACATCTAAATCGTTAAGTTTAGAGCTCGCTGTCGTAGTGACTTCATAATGCATCTCCATTTAAGAGTCTAATACCACAAAGCGCATTACAGACAATTTAACAGATACTGAGAAAGTTATCATCAGAATTACAAAGACTATCAGAATCTTGCTGAGATACATTTGAATTATTTAATTTTTTTTTGCTTTAAAATGTCGCATTGGTATCAGAGGAATTTAGTTTAACCTAAGTTTGAATGCTGCTTCTCCTGACAAATACAACCCATCTGTGGAAGCAGATCGCCGTAAGACTGATGCGGAGTCGCCTACTGTCCTTTATCTTCCTCCAGAGTCACAGAGGCTCGACAGCTGGGACTGCTTTCATTACCGTTTTCCACACTCCTCGCTGCTTAGCATATTCACCACGCTTCCTTAAGGACACCTGCATCTATCTACCTCAGCTTCTACAGTTCACCATTCCAGAAAGCATATGGTCTCCAAGGCAGGGACCATTTCTTATGGTGTGCTTCCACCATGGGATTCTGCCCTGTGCTGGCACCTCCAGACACAACTGACAGAGGAACAACCATCATCTTCCCGCGAAGGAGAATCGTGGTCTCTCTTGGACACGTTTCCAAGTATCAGCATAGTCTTGAGAAATGCTGTTGACCTCTACAAGAGCCTGCACGGACGAGCGAATGGCTCACACACTGATCCTCAGGTGCGCTGCAGAAGTTCACAATGCTGGGCGTCCTCTCTCGCTTACCCGCCCTTCAGCAGCTCTTCATGCAGGAAGAGACACGCGTCGATTACTTCACAGGCGTCTACGCCATCCCTTTTGCCTTCGGAAGCCAAAAGCAATGGAGTCTCTGGGAGATGAGGGGTGCGTGAAACACCAACCGGTGTGTGCAACGCAAACCGCTGCGGACACCCCTTGTCCTCAGAGAACATCTTCCAGGAGGAGACGGAGTTCCGAAACCTGCCTTCTCCTGCGGGTCACTCCACAGCCACAGAAAGTACCCCCCTGGGTTAAGGCTGACCTTCAGAAGTATTCTCCTTCACGTACCCTCAAAGCTTACCTTTCTGATTAGTCATAAGGAATATGACATCACTGTGCTCTGATTAAATAGATGTATCATTACGCTGTCACATTCAGAACAGCTATAATTACAACTGAGTCAACAGCCCATTTTCAGACTATTGTCCTATACCAGTTTAAAAGCAACTAATTAAAAAAATTCTGGAACAGATATCTACATAAATCTAAGAAATTTTGAGTATAATCACGGAGAAAGCAAATGAAAAATCAGATGTTCACTGGTCTATGGCAAGAAATGGTTCTAGTTTCAAAACAGTATAATGAAAATAATTGACTTTTTCAAGTTAAAAAGTAACAAATTCGACTATTTAAAATTCTGCCATCAGTTATTTTGCTGTAATACGTATCATTATGAAACACCTGTCATAGAAACAGACTTGTGGTACAAAGCTCAGATATGAACAAAATGGAACAAACTCAGATATAATTCAGCCCATCGGCATGTTTAACCCTATGCATGTTTCCCTTCAGAGTTGCAGAACAACATGAACACATCAGTTTAAAAGTTTGTGGGGGTTTGCAGGAGTTTTGGGGGGGTTTGTTTTGCAGAAGGAGGCTATAGGTGCTTTTTCTTTTGTGGTTTTAAAGAACTTTTAGCTATGGACTGGATTGCAAAACCAGTTAATTGGTTTTCATCAGCCATTACAAAACATAAAAGGAAAGAAAAAACTAATGTCCCCCTCCCCAACATTTTATACCATTTCATTTATGAATAGTAAATGAATGAATAAATGGCTTGACTGCTATGGCAGCAATCCACTGGGTATCATCCACAGAGCTGACGCAGGGGGCTGGAAAAGCCTTTACAGGTTTTTTTCATATTATTATTTTGCCCCTGCCAAAGCCTTATGTGAGTACAGGGTTTCTTTTTTGTGGTTTCTCACTTTGGCCCAGACTCTACAGAAAGAGCAATCTCAGCTGAAGAACCAACGTGACTAAGCATTCCCATTTTTTAAGCCATGTTCCACGCTCAGATCTCCTTAGTAAGGGTGATACAGGTAAGCCCAGCTTAAGTAAACTGCTCCTTTCATATTTAATATCTACAGAGTAAGAGGGGAAGAAAGCAAGAGCCTACACGCGTACTCGAGACACAGATGATGATACAAACGGGTCAACATTTGCCAGCAGGAACTCCAAGGTGAGGAGCTGCAATTCCTTGGCTGAGCACACGGAGCCCATCGGCCCTTCACGGCAAGGAGTACCTGCAGCTCCGCTTCACCCGACGGCGGGGTGGACTCAGCACACGTGAAACAGCCAAAATTTGGCCACACGTCCACCCACATTTTTACACACTGATTTTGGCAACTGCCTACAGAAGCCCCAAAGTCCAGCATTTTCGTCCCCGCGCAGAGCGAACTGCCATTTACATTTTTGTCAGACATGAAAGCCAAAGAGGGAAAACCATCCCACGCAGGGGCTCTGCACACCCAGCTGCGCTTCTTGTGCCTCTCCACACCATCACGCTGCTTAGACTCGTAACTTTTTGGGACCAAAGTCAAGAACAAATGTCTTGCTCCAAAGTCAATGCTGTATCTCATGATGTCAAGAGAGCAGATGGATTTTGCCCGCTGCCTTCCAACCCTGCCGGCTTTCACACGCAAGAAAGTTGCACAGTCTTTATTCTAGCCTGTATGAGCTGCAGTATAAATACAAAGTTGTAATAAATGAATACATGCCTGGCCTCGGGTTTATAAGGCAATTCCCACGTCTTAGGTGACTCCTTCACAGCAGCATTAATAAAATACCAGCAACTTGGCTATTTTCCTGACCGAGAGTACCGACTAGTAAGAGTTTGACAAATAGTGTATTTTTTTAAATTTCTTTAAAGGCTTTTATGTCAATAGATGGGTTTCCTCAAATGTTCTAGATTTCATTAACTCCTTTAAAAGAAGCAGCTTTCTTTTTCACACATTTTTTTCCACAAAAATACTGCATCTTCAGACACACAAAATAATTTGTGTCCTTTAAAGCTAATTGTAATTACATAGTTCAGCTAAATAATTAACCAATTCCACAATGCTGCACAAAGGAAACAAGCAGTACAGCTTCATGCAGCTTGAAAATTAGAACATCAGTGGGTTTGTATACCAGTATTTTCAAGTTAGCAAAATATGCATGCAGTCATAAAAATGTTACACTTCAATAACACTTGCTTCATATTTATAGGCTAAAAAGCAAGCTTTATACATTTCATAAGCAAACGGCATTTTTTATACCTCCTGTTAATTTGTAAGCTATTTGTATATAAAACAATTCCAAGATTTCAAGGTCGCCCCTTTCCCGTTTAGAAATGATTCCACGAGAACAGTCCATGCCCAGCCAGGAGTCCAGCCTCCCACCCGAGCAGAGCTCAAGGTTTGGGAAGCGAACATGCAAATAGCACCACGGCTGTCAATACATGTCAGAGAAATGCAGCACTGACAAAATCTTACTTACTTTGGAAGCCCACGGTTGCAGGCAGTTGGCGTAACACCGAACAAGAAAAGCCATTTCTTAGGCTGGGGAAAAAGAAGTTTCCTTTCTCAAAGAAAAGCCACAGAAGAAAAATAGAGAGTAAAATCCCTTCTGGATTCTCTTTAAAAAAGCATAAACCAAAGCAGCAAACGTACGTGTGTGCAACTTCTCAGGCTTGAATTTCACACTGAATTCGATTACAGCTTCCACTGTATCTGAGTAGTTTTCAGTATTGCAGTGAGTTAGCAACAGCAGCAGCAATTCCTATAAAAATGTTCCCGTTTTAACAAGCACATAAATTCAAATCAAAATGTTTCCTAGCTTTTCAAATACAAATATCCATACGTTCCCCCAGGCAAGAGGCATGTACCCAAAAAGTGCTGCTAAAATTGAATTAACTCGGAAATGGATTAGAAATGCAGGTTAAAGCAACAATACATTAAAAGGTGAGATACGAATTCTTCAAATTCCTTTTTTTTTTCCTCTTCACTAAAATGCATTTACGAGTGGCTTATTTTCAGGTCCACTTTTCGGAAACTTCACATTCGTATTGTAGATGAAATTTTGCAAAGGTTCTTCAGCATCTTAGGCGATTCAGGAATCCCACGCCCTGGATATTAAAGTTTCTTCTTTATACTCTTTGTCCATCATAACTGCAAAAACGGAATTAGTGTCCAGATTGTAGCTCCAGGATATATGATCTAACAGGTTCGTACAGTGGAATGTATTAAAAGCCTCTGCAATACAAACCCTTTTCTCTTTTGCCCCCCCCTCCTCCTTTTTTTCATGCAGTTTACAACTCTGCAGTGTTGCTTAGTATTCTAACGCATCAGTCGGATGCCACGGTTAATCCACGCCTAGCCTTTCCAATTAAAACATTTCTGTAATGCACACCAAACAGCACATCCATGGCTACAGCAAGACCGGCTGCTGGAGTCCTAATTCCTACTATCCCTGCTTGCTTCTCAGCAGCTCCCTCAGGAGAAGCTCCCATCGATTGGATGCTCCGCAGCAAGATGAAATATCTAATAAGGAGGAAAGAGAGTGGGAGGGGAACCGAGCTAAAAGGATGACATCACCTGTATAGAAAGCCTTTAGAAACTGCATTAGATCAATTGGCTACTGTATCTGCAGATGCAGCCAACAGAGCATCTTTATTGACCTAACATAAACACGCACGTCGGTACAACAACTGCTCAGCAAAACACCCCTGCTCCACATTACCTTTTATATCATTTTATGATCTATTCATGCATATACTGCAACTCTGCAGATTTTTCTTTTTCTAAGATTTTTTTTTAATTAATCTCATGTACCTATTAACACTTGCAACAGCATTTCGGTGGATTATTTCTCATCTTTGCATTCACATTTAGAAATAAGCAAAATAAATTTATCTGCAGACATTCACATGCCTGCACACACAGATACACCCATAATCAGTTCAGAACAAAATAATTTCTGCTGTTATGTATGTGACTCAAGAGCCTCAACATTTTTACCTCATCCTACATGCTCATTAGGAGATTTCTGTCTCGAATGAGAAGTAAATTTCTTATTGAAAGGTGATGTTTATAATTCTCCTAATTTTCATGGTTTTGAAACCATGTTAAAAGTTTTGGTGGGTGGGGCTTCCCCCCTCGCCCCCCTCAAGACCAATTCTGTTTATAATAATCAAAATTGCCTTAATTCTGCAGTCATCAATTTCATTTTATAATTTCTTTTTGCAAGTGAAAACTGCAGTATTTGCAAGCGGCTTAGTACCTTGGACGGCAGCCCAGCCTGCTGGAGAGCTGCTCCGAGGAAGCACCTACGAGATCCCACACCTTTGAGCTGGGACTGCCGCGATGCTTTCAATTCCTCGAAGGCGAATGACTCCTGCTACTCTGCAAGAAGGGAGGGACGCACGGAAGAGAAAGAGAAGGGACAGAGGGTGCTGGCGCTGTGAAAGCCATTATTTCGTACTCTGGATCATTTACTTCATCTGCAAGAAGGGGAACTCACTGTTTCCGCTTTCCTCTCTTTGGAAAGGATTGTCATCGCCGTATCTCTCATTATTCCCAGTCTGCATGAGACTCCAGGGTCACTCTCCAAAGCCAAACTAGCCCCTGCCAGCCATGCCTCCCGTACAGAAGAGGAGCTTCCAGGAGTGACCTGGTGCCAGCGAGGGCCAAAACCCCCGTTTTTTCTGTTTGTTTGCTTATTCTTGAGTGTTGAATGGGGCAGTTGAGGCAATCCACAGCAAGCTGGTTTTCATCCACTGTGCCGAGGGGCAGGTGGAAGAAGATTCTTACATTTTGGAAGCCAAGTTGCACCAACAGAACACCCCACCCCATCTCAAACCACAGGCTCCTTTCAGCAGTCATCCAGAAGTCGAATTCTTCCCAGCATGTAACCCAAGTTACGACAGGATTTGCGCCTTTTTTTAAGAAAAAACCTTCCCCGAGCACCTTCCAAAACGCTTAAAAGAAAAAAAAGAAAAAAGGTATTAAAGGTATTGATGTCTGAATTCACTTAGCTGCTATCAGACAAGGAAAATGATAATAGATGCAACCAGGCTTCATAAATATTACTGTGTTTAATTTGCATTTAAACATAAAAGAAAAAATGAACTTCATTCCTGCACTTGCAAAATTTGCAAACCCAAAGTCTGTTTGATTTTTAAAAGCTGAAAGAATTTTAAATAACTACTTCAGATTTTTAAAATGCACTACACCAGCTACGTAAGTAGCTGTTTCTTTTACTGTTCCTTCAATAGTGAACAATAGGCTAGAGATGTCAGCTTCACCTTACGTATAACGGTATTGCATCTTTTCTAATAATTCACGAAATTGTATTTAGAAGTATCTTAAACATCAAGTATAATGCCACACTGATAAATCTTCAGCAGCAAGGAACATCCAAATACTTTTATGCAGTGTTACCTGTACTGTAGTTATCACCATCACAATTTATATCAAGGAGAAAAGAAAACCCACCCAGCTAAAGGAAACCTCTCCCTGCCTGCACGCACACCGATAGCGCACAAACTCCATCCCTCGGCAAACCGGGCAGATATTCATCTCCCAGCCGCATTTTAAACCCAACGCATCGTGCACAAAATCCGATCTGCTAGAGATTTTGGCGCGGATGCCGTATTTTACAACTACTGTAAACACGAGCTCAATAATGGGAACAAAATTCTGTTTCCTACTAGTTTTGCCTTTAAGTGAAGATGACATCATCCCTCTGCCCGTCCCGCCAATGAGCGTGGCGGCGGTCCCGGGGGGCTGCAGCCGGCTCTGCGCAGCCCTGCCCGCCCGCGTGGCCCCGAGCGGGGGAAAACCTGACCTAGTTCCACACCCCAGCTTTTGGGGCAACCCCCCTCCTCGCTCCTGGGTCTGTCAATGCGCTCAGCGCTGCAGCCCAGCCTGCAGCACAATGCTGTAAGTTTTTGTAAATCGTCTGTTTAACAACAAATCTCAAAACTAAAGCAACTCGGAGATGAAAAACAATCCGATAGGAAGGCTGCTCCGCAGGGATCGCAACCGAAACACTTGTGCGGAACCAGGCAGAATCACAAACAACAAATCGCCGGTCTCATTTTAAGCCAGACTCATAGTTTTCAGAGAATCTTAAGGAAAAAATCCTTTGGTCTACAATCTCTGAATTAAAGGTGGTCTTTGTTTCTTAACAGCGTTTTTTTTCCAGGCTTGAAATCTCTCTCTATACATTTCTATGCATCACATTCCCTTTATCCTCCCATAATGCCATCTGAATCCTGCCGACAGTTAAATAAATCCGCACATTCCAATTGTCTAACAAGAGTAAGTCACTGAAAAATGGGATGTTTTTAAAAGGAAAGTAAGGCCTTTCATGATTTAAATGCACATTCAGTTAAGCAGGATTAGGGTCTTATTTAAGGACACACAAACCGAAGTTCTGCAAAAGCAGAGAGCACTCGCAGCCGACACGGCAGGTACCCGTCAAGCAGCACTACTCTTCCTGGGCGGTCAGAGACAGACAAGCCCATTGTGCAGCGCCAGCGCGGAGGACGCGTGCCGATTGCAAAGCCATCATGGCACTGGCTGAAAAGGCAGAAGCCACCGGCGTGCCAGCGAGCCGAGGGGCCTGGGCTCGCTGACTTCTGTCCTTTTTTTGTCCCCAGAGCCAGGCGACCGCTGGCACGCTGTCCCCCACCAGGTCCCGCCGCAGCGGTGCTCAGCTGTCAGCAGGTACCCGAATTTGCTCCCTGCCTTGTGAGAACAGCGGCTCGGGCGGCATCCTGCCTCCGAGCCCACGGGGGGGCTGAGGAAGGAGACCAGCTGCTTGGAAAGCAATCTGTCCTTTCACGCGCGGGCAAAGACGTTTCAGGCTAAAATAACTCATTTTAATACAGTTTTGCAAGTGGGAATTGCCAAGCGCAGCAGCCTTAATGCGGAAATATGTTAGCATTCACGGCACCTGCATCAAGAGGTTATTTCCATGTATTCGAGTGCTTTAAATCCTTCTGGAAAGGCAGGCGACGGGGAGCGCGGGGGGCAGCGGGCAGAGCCGGCTGCGGCGCGAGCCGGACACAGCCCCTGCTAGGCTGGCACAGGCTGCTTGATCCCATGTCCCTGGCATG
>NW_010523835.1:0-5304 GCF_000687285.1 Phaethon lepturus | reverse complement strand
ACAGCCTGCTTGATCCCATGTCACTGGCATGCCACTCCGATTTCTCCCCGCCATTTAACTGAAGCATCTTAAATGAATCAGTGTACTTTGGAGGCAAGGTTAGCCCCTCGTTAGGGCTTCTCGGGAATACCTGTTTAAAGGAAAAAAGAAATAGAGAGGGGAGAAAAAAAAAAAAAAATCCACCTCTCCACCCTGTTCCTGACCCTTTTAGCAAGCGGAAGCAGGGAAAGCAGCACCGTGAGCTCCCCTGCCCTTCAGGGGACATTACGTGGTGCGACCACATTCTTACGTACATCGCTGCCCACAGCGGCACTAACTAACGGGCTGCAGAAAAATCCTACCGAAAGAGCTGTAGGACTCCTAAGTGGTATGAAAACACGATCCATCCTAAGGGAAGGAGCGAGGAGGAGCGGGAGGGAGCGGGAGAGGGAGGGCAGAGACTGTCATCATCCCTGAAGTGATGTAAGCTTCTAAATATAGCACCAGCAACACAGAAGGAACAATAAAAAGGCACCATGGATTCAATTTCTCCATCGCTTTCGCACTACCCCAACCATCTTTTTTCAGCTGTTGTGTTAAGCACAGAAAGGTCATCTCCTATTTGCAGCGATTCAGATTTATATGGTTTATAATTTTTTTTTTTAATAGGTTTATAAATTACTGCTCTCTCCTGCAGATCTCTGCTGGTGCACGCTCTCTGCGGAGTCGGGCAGCAGCATGATCAGCATCGCAAACAGGGACGGCGCCAGCATGGGGGGAAGGGGGAAGCCCCCTCTGCCACAGACTCAAAGAAAAAAGTTCATTTCTATGGTTTGAACAGAAATGAGTCGTATCTCGCTCCTCCCTTCCTTCCTGCCATCTCATTTCGGCAAGGGGCGGGGAAGTTTAGAAAGGTACACAACCCAAAAATCCCTGGTGGTGAGAGGGGGTGGATACCAACCCCAGAAGGGTCAGTTTGCAGGACTGAATCCATCCAGAGGTACCGAAAGGACAAAATCTCTAATATCCCACAGCAAAATTTCCCAAACGCGTTTAGAATTCTGCTCCCTAAAAATATTACCTTAACCTAGTCTCATAACTGAAATAGCAGCCCAAACCTAGCACGGACCCGGGCGTAATTCCCTCAGGTGCCACGTACCTGGGAAGCCAGTCAGAGCTTCACGTTCGGGAACTGCAAAGCTCACCAATGTATGTATTCATTTGCATCCCCAAAGAGCTGACAGGAAAGCCTCCAGAAAATACCACTTTTTCTTCCCTCCTTTATAAAAACTGTATCTCAAGCTAAAACAAGCAGGTTAAGACTATTTAGAACATAAGGTACCAGCGCACCTCTCGCAAGAAAAGGCCTCTGATTAGATGACCTTGAGAATAACACATTAACTCCACAGACAAGGCTAAAAATAATTAAAATGCCAATTCCAACATTTCTTCTGTCATTTTTCCTGAGGATTAACACCAAATGGGAAGCCTGAAAGCAGGAAGGGATCTGAGCCCTACCAAGTTTCAAAAATTCTCTCTAAGCAAGGGTGATTTTCAACAGCCAACTCTCATTTATTTGTGGTCAGGGCATCCAGCTTGAAGAGCGTACATGACACGAGCATCATCTTGGCCATGACATCTCCTGAACACTCTCCTCCCAGGAACAGACCCGTGTCTGGAGGCACCACTCTGCTCTTCTGTGTCCAGAGTCTACACCGACAGACTTGCCTGGGCTCAAGCATCTCAGCTGGCCCTGGACCCAGGCTGGGACCAGCCAGGCGTAGCATGGCCCGAGCCCGGTAACAGCACGGGCAGGGGAGAAAGGGCCAAGGCACCGGCAGAAGTGCTCCGAGGGCTTTACTGGCAGGGTGACCAGAGCACAATGCACAGCTCTCCAAATCCACCGCGTCAGGGGAGTGCGGCGCAGGCCCTAGAGCAGCTCTGCAGGGCTTCCCTCGTCAGATGAGGCATTGCAGCACAGGGATTTCCAGACTTCCTCGTTTGCTGGTATGATCCAGACCTCGTTGCCTTTAAAAACAGAAAGCTGAGTATGCTCTTGGAAATTTCTCCCCAGCATCATGAGGGGTCCCTCCCTCCACTGAGAGCAAAACAGCAGCAAAAGCCCAGTTATTCTCACCCAATCTGAGAAGCTGATCTGAACAGATAAAGCTGCGGGAGGGCCAGATGCCATACCTACGCTTCAGGTTGACAAACCACAACTGTTAACGAAGCTTTAAAGGAAGCAAAATCAAAATCATAAAAACAATTACAAGCATTGTGGCTACACTACCTCAAACTAAAAACTTAATCACATAAGAAAAAAAAACAACTTTGATACTCAGAGATAGAAAGTGACTCTGACTTGCAAGGACGAAGTAAGTATCAACAAGGAATTAAGCTACCGTGATCGTCCCATTTAGCCAGAGACTTCATTTAATCAATTATTTCAAGTATTTCAGCTGTCAAATACATCCCCATTAAGAAAGTTTCCACATATCAAATGTAAAATTACAAATGCTGTTAAATGTCATTAGATAGCAATTAGTTCTATGCCAAAACCAAAGATATTCTTCTAGCTATTCTCTTGTACAGATAGCGCTTTTTGTGCCAAGTTTTTCAAGGAAAACAGGGCATCCAAATGCTTGCATTATGCACTGACATTTTCTGATGGTGATTTTAGCTGAAAATTGCTCAGGATATTCTCAGTCCCTAGTTTGGTCCAGAAGGCTTCCAGAGAACATGGCTGAGTTGATGCGAATTTCCATATTCTAAATTAGAAAACCATTTTAACTTGAAAACAAAGCTGAAGACAAGATCATCACAGTCCTTTAAAGAAGTCTTCAGCTTTACACAACATCCAACACCAACAACTCAAACTTACAACTCTTCAGGCTAAAATACAAAGCGACCTTTCACACGGCTACTTCTCTCCAAGGCATGATAAACCTAAACCTAAGTGAAAGGTTGAGTTGGCTACAAATGAGAATACAACCCGGCAGCTACACTTCAGTACAGCATATTGAACAGAAACAGCCCAGATGGAAGACAGGAAATAAAAAACAGATCCAGGCATGCTACCATCTCCCTGCACACAGGCGACCAGCTTGCTGGCTACTACTTTATCCGTTTCCTACAAGAAGCCACTCAATATGTCATTTCAAAAGACTCCAACAGTAACGTTAAAAAGAAGGATCTGACAAAGAACTGTAACTCACACACAAACGGTTTTTATGTCCCTTAAAAAGCCTTTCTCAGGTGCAGAGTGCCGCTTTTTACCATTAAGCACCTGAGTGACATGATACAATGACACGCAGTGGGCACAACCCTTACACATCATTCTCAATCTAGTTTGCATAAGAGGCTGCTTATAAAGAATTAATGACTTTGGAACTGCCACCCAACCCCTTAGGGTCTATCAAAACAGAGATTAACACTCTGAACTTGCTACATAAAAATATTTTCTCAGGCATTTTCCAAGGAACTGAGTTAACTTCCAGCATGGTGTAAATTGTCTACAGGGTGAAAGGAGGAGGAAGAAAGAGATAATTGATTATTGTGCAGAAAGCACATTAATAATGACCCAAATTTTTATTTCTTGTGCATGATAATTTGCAAATATCTAGAATTTTTGAAAGGTTCTTTGGCCACAAGCCGCCATGGAGCGACAACAGGCACAACAGTACATGCCTCCCACTGCACTGCCTGCACCAGCTTAGGTCAAGGTCCGAGAAACGATCTGGTTCAATCCCAGCTAACGGAGCGGGGAGGTTTCCCTGCGAAGGGCGGACTATGCTCGGGATTCGTTTCCAAACAGTTCCAGGCTTCCTGGTGAAAGCGCTCAGTTGTAAAAACACTGATATGTTTGGACTGCAAGGAGGAAATAAGTGTAAAAATATCCACAAGTTTTTCTTGAATTTTCTTGAATTATCACAATCAGAAGCGCAGTTCTGCTGTCCGCTGCTCAGCTGCGCGAGGGGAGGGTAACACACACACTGCGGCAGGGACGACACGGGAGCCACGGGGCTGATCAGCGCCCCAACCTGCACCAGCACCTGGGGAGGGAGCAGCTGTACAATTAAGTGCTCATCTCGCTCGAGACAGAGGAAGGTTTGAAAAAAGTCTTTGAGGCAAGAGAAGGGTATAGGAGCATAAAATTACGGTGTAAGCACTGGTGGGGGGAGAGAAGAAAAAAATGAGAAGAAATTTCTTTAAAGCTGTTGGCAGATATGTATGTGTCCACGTGGCAAAAATTAGTTGCTTCTTCAGCTGTATAAAAGGTGAAAGACGGGCAAGTCAGCCCTGTTAGCAACCTCAGCGTAGCTCTCCCTAACTGCAGCTCGGTATCTTGCTCCAGGACCGGAGCTGGAGGAGCAGGAAGATGTCCGTCTGTCCTGCAGGAGAACGATGCCTCATCCAAACACGGTGCCGTCGCCCACTGCCGCAGGCCCTCCCACGGGGCCACGCGACGGGCTCAGCACTGCTGCCAGCACTAGACTTGAGTAAATACAGGTGCTCGCTTAAAATAAATCCTCCCTGGTTTCGGTCTGATGTAGTTTCGTTTGTGCACCACTCTTAAACGCTGTTAAACAGCTGCACGTGTCACCTCCAAATTGAGGTGATTTCTGTAATTCACAGTTTATATATAACCTGCTTCTCAAGTCTGTAAAATCTTCAGGGAAACTCCCGAGTATTAGTGTTGAATAACTGCAACAATCATGGATAAACTGGGGTTTACGTGTTGCATACGTTCTTTTTAAAAAAATACAATTTTAATCTGAAACACACCAATTTGAACCAAAGGGCAGTATTTTCTAGAAGTATTTTCTCATTTTGCGTGCAGCCTATCCAAGTCACCACTCTGGAAGCTGCAGATGCTCACTAACTGATCTGGGAAGCACCGGTGGTCTGCGGCAGTCCCAGGACGAACGTTGATGCGTGGCACGCTTGGAGGATCGCCGCTTTGGTGCTGACGACCATGACCTGCGACAGACTTTCAAGGAGCCCCTGACAGTCTGCTGACGTAGCGAGCAGACAAAACCAATGTGCAAAGTGAAATACGAGCGAAGGTGCGTTTGGTGCTTCTCCCCTCGCCTACAGAAGCAAAGGGAGGTGCCCCAGGGCAGCCGTGTCATGGGCCCCGGCGAGCTCCGGGTGCCCGGCACACGTTCCCGTGCCGGACGCTCCGCCAGGAAGCGGACACTTCTGACATCATTAGTTAACACAGCTGCTTAACTGCTACGTCACTCACAGCCTCTTCCCCGACCCCCCGAGATCAGCCTGGCAGTTTGACAGGAATTTCACTTGCAGAAAGCCGGGGGCTCCCGC
>NW_010523834.1:10759-62645 GCF_000687285.1 Phaethon lepturus | reverse complement strand
GGAAGTTATCCTCCACACACTCCAGGATCCTGATTTGGTTGAATTCATATGAGTGAGCATTTTTTTCCCTGTGACACTGATCCATAAAAGAAGGAATCACAGAATAATTTGGGTGGGAAGGGACCTTTAAAGGCCACCTAGTCCAACCCCCTGCAGCAAGCAGGGACATCTTCAACCAGAGCAGGTTGCTCAGAGCCCCGTCCAGCCTGACCTGGGATGTTTCCAGGGATGGGGCATCTACCACCTCTCTGGGCAACCTGGGCCAGCATCTCACCACCCCTATTGTGAAAAATTTGTTCCTTCTATCTAGTCTAAATCTACCCTTTTTTAGTTTAAAACCATTACCCCTTGTCCTATCACAACAGGCCCTACTGAAAAATTGTTACATCAAATTTTTAATATTAAACTGGGATCCTAACTGAGGAAATTAGTCACCCTGGGCTCTCTCCTAGTAGTTAATAGGGCATCACGCTTCCAGTTGGAGATTTAGGTCCCATACCGGCTGTGTGGCCATTATGACTATTGAAAGAGTCTACAGAAACCAAACTTTTAGGAAAGTGCCTAAAATCAGGTGGCTGAACCAGTGCTGGAGTGTATGTCTTAGGCTGGCCTTTTTCTGTGCTGGAGGAAGGTGTTATGCTCTAATTGGGGTCCACTACACTTAATTTAGAAAGGTCATCTATTTGAAGACAACTGCAGCCGTTCTTCATTTGTTGAATAGCTCAGTAGTCAGAGGTTTTGATTAGAAGTTGAGAAAGTTTGGATCCCAAATCTACCTAAGAGTATTTGGACATACTATGCAAATTACTTGATTACCAAAACTCTGGAGTCCTCTACATCTGGTAGACACTTTATTAACACCAATACTAATGACTTTAAACAGTGCTTGGGAATATTCTTGACATTAGAACCTGACTGTACATATGCTTAAATTGTTTGGTGCTGTTTTGGCCCATAGGTAGCTTGTCTGGAGATGTGCAGTTTGGGAAGGGTAAGAGGATTTATTAGCATGCCTTATTGCAAGAGAATAATCCCAGGTACATTTAATTTGCTATCACAGCATTCCTATAACGTCTGCCCCATCTGAGCTATCTCATTTGCAAGGAATGATCAACTGGTTTTTTTGAGTACAGTAAAGGAAATCTGGACATTATTTTGCACTGTGGAATGCTATCAACCTACAAAAGTTATGCCTCCACTGAATAGGTCTGTATTATATAGCAAGTATTCAGTGTCTTATGCTATGCAGGTGCCTATTCCATTATACCAGATCACCTTCTTGGGCAAGCTAATGCTTACTGACAATTAGTGTGACTCAGAAAATTCAGTAGTCTGTACAGAAGTAAAATGAATCAGATGTGATCACCGCTCTCAGAACCACCTGATATACAGAACTTCTGTTGAGACCGTGAACAAATGATACCTGCTAAACACCACTGTTGAGACTGAGAACAACACAAATCCAGCACTGTGACAGTACAAACAAAGCAGTTAAGCAGGGGCTAACTCTTACTGATAATTCTACTCTGGTAAAGGCAATTTGTAACCTGACAGATGAAGAAGATTTGGGTTTTTTGCTTAAAAGATTTCCCACAATAAGATTAGCACTTTGCAAACATAAAGGTAGAGTATCCCGGGCTGCCCCCAAAGCGGCGTGGCCAGCAGGGCCAGGGAGGGGGTTCTGCCCCTCTGCCCCGCTCTGGGGAGACCCCCCTGCAGGGCTGCGTCCAGCTCTGGAGCCCTCGGCACAGGACAGACACGGACCTGCTGGAGCGGGGCCAGAGGAGGCCCCAGCAACGCTCCGAGGGCTGGAACAGCTCTGCTGGGAGGACAGGCTGGGAGAGCTGGGGGGGCTCAGCCTGGGGCAGAGAAGGCTCCGGGGAGACCTTCCTGCAGCTGCCGGGGCTGAGGGGGGGCTGAGGAGAGAGATGGGGATAGACTTTTGGGGCCTGTTGTGATAGGACAAGGGATGATGATTTGAAACTAAAAAAGACTAGATTTAGACTAGATATAGGGAAGAAATTTAGGGAAATTATAGGGAAGAATGAAGACGTTCCTGCTCATTGCAGGGAGTTGGACTAGATGACATTTAAAGGTCCCTTCCAACCCAAACTGTTCTATGATTCTATGATTCCTGCTTTGGTGGTTACCCAGGAGACAGAAATATTAAAGGACTGGGAGAAGACAGCAAGTCAACGAGATACAAATCCGTGAGCCTGCAAACAGCATGGCAGCAATAGGGCTTTTGAATTGACAATTAAACCTGAAATTCCCTAATACCCCAAAAAAGTCAGCCGCATGTTTAGCACTAACTAACAATTCTGCTGACATTTTACTGACCCCCCCACATTGGGACCATAGATGATGAGAACTGAATGCGCACGGTGACTATATGATCTTTTTTCTTCTGGCAAATCAGCAGGGGACTGAAAAGGAAATTTGCTGACTGCTTGCTACGCTCTGTGGCTAAATCCAAGGCTTCTCATGCTGCCTCCCACTGTGAACATAAAGTCATTCAAAAACCAAACAAAATAGAAGAGGGAAAAATAGGCTCTTAATGTAAATTGCTTAGCACTAAGCAAATAAAGAGATTAATAATAAGTGATAGCAATATAGACATGCTTTTGTCAAGAGAAATGAGACTCTTATTTGGTATCATTCATAGTTACAAATTAAAGACATTATAGGCATTTCTTTCTCTTTTTGACTGTGCATTATTAATCTTCTTTCTTTTATGTTCATTTTCAGGTCAGCAAATTCTTTCATCTTCTTTGGATATCATATAATAAGGTTACCTACTGACTCAGAGCTCTTTGAAGTGTCTTGTCTTCATCTCCTTTTTTTCCTCCACCTGTGTTCCTTCTCACAATCCCCACATCTTAAGTCAAGAGTTAATGATTTAGGGTAAAATTGCTTTTAGTTTTAGGAAGTGAAAATCCCACTGAGGTTTCTGGGAGGTTCATCCTTGTAACACAGAACCTGCAACACATATCCTGTGGTGTACCTGAGAGGTCCTGTGTTGGTGAACCATCATTCTATTAATCACAAGACACAAAATGCTCCTGTCTCACAAACATAAAAATGAGACAGAGATTAGGCTTAGAGTGATGACCAAATTACAGCTATTTAATGAGTTACCATTCATCAGCTGAGCTGTAGTAAGTGATTGTGTGTACACGAATTTTTAGGCTATGGCATATGTGAGATAATATATATTATTTATGGTTTTAGGACATGAAAGCACCTTCAGAGTGGGTAACCATAGCTCAGATGAGGGGTGATATCTCACTGAATAGCATTAATTAATGGTTACTATTAGTCTGGTCTACAGTGCTAAAGTACTACAAGGACATATTTTGAAGAACCTGGGGATTCACGAGGGAATAGTAGGCATCTCCACATGGGAATTTGTAGAAGAGGTTCTGTGTTAGACATTAGGACAAGCAGTATGTTAACATGATGAATGAATTTATTTCCTATGTTATGATAATAATTGGATGATTTTCTATTGCTATGAATAACAAATAATCCTGAAAAGTACAGGTTGAAAAATAATAAATCATTCCATACGTTCCTGTGCAATGCCATATAAGTTAATGGATGGGACTTCATTTTGCTCATGTCTGGTACATTGCTGAGAGGTAGAGTAAAATTTACATTTGAAATCTTTGTTTTGCAACAACAGCAATTTCTATACAGTGACTAATTAACAGTTTTCTCTTGTTTTTCTATGAATAAGCACATTAGAGTCTAAATGTCCAGATAACTTGTTGGTCACACTTCACATTCATGAGAGAAAATACTTCTGACTGACAAAGTAATCCTAGGTGTAATTTGTCTATAGTAGTGTTTTACTCAAAAAGCCAAAGGGATATTTCAGAGAACAGCATTTTCTTTTTCAAAGGTACCTCAATTCAAATACTTCAGTTGAGTGTAAACAAGCCAGAATTCCAAGAAAAGGAAAGTGTGATCTATTCCTGCCCTAAATCTGTTAAAAATTAAAAGCGCAGAAGAAAATAGATAAAACCCATCAGTAAGACCACTGGTAGCAGACATGTCTTGTAAAGGGCTGAGGTTCTGGGGTCAGACAAGTTCCTTTTGAAATGTGTACTGTTTTGTGGATTATATTCAAGTCTTGGACAGTCAGATGTTTTGTAGAAGTCTAGTATTCAAATGGACATCACCTTAGGAAGTACAAGCAGGAACACAAAAGAAGTACAAAATTGTATAGCCCAGAGGACAAAGAATGTTTTTCAACATGTTTATTTGGGGATACTAAACAAGTAACCATTTTTTTATGAGTCCTAAGGTGTTTTCTAGATGACCAATAAGAGGCATCCCCACGACTGTTCACATCTTCAGTTCTTTTCACTACGTTTCACTGCAGCCTTCCATATTACCAAAGCCTTACCCTGTCTCAAGCAATTATTCTGTATGTAAATCTTAGGTCCTAACAGATGTCAGGTCATTTGATCTGCAGCACTGACAAAGCTGGACATTGTGGAGATATCAGAATTAATATAATTTGCCAGTTACAGTCAGTGTAACTCATCGTTACATTCCGAATTATTACTTACTATAGCAGTGCGTAAAGAAATCACAGAACAAAATTATAAAGTGCTATCACAAAGTGCTCATCATCTAAATAATCAAAGCAGGTTTCAAGAATGGAATAACACAGACAAGCTCCGCACAGAAAGTTTAGGTTGTTCCAGTAAATTAACTGGCGCCTGGGTATGGGTTTGTGCGCTGGCAGACAATCATTCAGTCTACTTATTGGCACACTCACAGGCAAGATTTTGGCCCAGGACAACAAACACATTTTTAGAAACGCTTGGGATAGAATGCAATTCCTGCATGCAGTATGGACATGCCACCCTGAAGGGATTTGGGTTTCTTGGTTTTGGAAAGGGAATGAGGGTTTCGACAAACAGGCATCAGCTCAGCCGTGCTTCTGGGCATCAGAATCAGGCAACAAATCTAATTCTTTGCCAAACAGCAAAGGCACAGCTACAAACTCTAGCCAAAACTGCAAGAAGTTCTGGGACTGCTACAAAGTTCTAGCTTGAGGTCTGCTTTAGCTTTTTTTGCTGTTGTGGAATCTTTAAGTTGATTTTTCTCTGCAAGTTTTCCCTCAAGGCTGCCTGATGTGAGAGAAAAGGCACCATGAGGCCATTTTTGTTTCCATGCTGGAGAGGAAGAGAGGAAAACAAGAATTGTTGTGAGTCTTTATGTCGGTCTTGGTTACCCTGATTATTGCAACTAATATGCCTGAGATTGGATTAAATGGAATTAAAGAAAGAGAGAAACTGAAAACTCTGGGAATACAACTCCTTGATAATACAGCTTTTGAAATAAAGGAGATCTGACCCTGGGGTGTGGCTGCTAATTATCAGTCATGCCTAAGGCAACAGCAAATGGTGGATCAGTCAGGAAGGAAGAGGGAGCCTCCCTGAATGCGTCACGTTGCCCGCAGCCCAGGGAGGACTCGCTGCCTCCATCGCGTGTGGCTGACTACATAAAAAGAAACACTTCTCGGCATGAAAATGGAAAGAATAAGTCAGAGGTAGCCTGAGAGCTGCCTCGCAGTGAAGAGGAGCTATTTCTGAAAGATTGTTCCGTCAGTACTTTCTCAACGTCCTGTTGACTTTGCGTTTCTTTTCATAGCTATTCGTACTCCTACATGTACAAACAGGATAGGGCTGAGTCCTTATGCTTTTCACAAACAGAGGTTTAAAAGTAAGTTAGAAATTTACTTTACCAAGATTGTTTTTATCTATTATGCAGTCCGTGCTTTATAATTAAAATCCGTGTGTCATGTAGACTAATTTCTGAAAGGAAATAAAAAGTGTCTTGACTATAATGACCTACTATTTGCAACATTCACCTTTGAAATTCAAAGCTTGCTTTCTTTCCTTTGTTGAAAACACTGATGGTTGTATTTGAAGATACCTCCAGATTGAATTTAAATAGTGCAGAAATTACTAATAGTCCAGTTCACTTAATAACAAGAGGAAGAAAGCAGTGCTATCTGACATTAATTTCCAACTTAACTGATTGAAAGAAATCTTGGAAATTTTATGAGTTTTACTCTAAAACAAAACAGGCAGATTTTAATGAGGCATCTCCTTCAGTAATAGCTATGCATTCAAAACATATTAAAGAAGGAAGTAGTTCTGCAACAAAATTAAATTAATTTCCATTTAAAAATCAAATTGAAATGAAATGAAGTGAAGGATAACTTTCTCCTATAGTCTCTACGGTCTTCAGTAGACTGACGTTTCCTGACTGATACAACTGCAAACATCCTCTTGGCATGCAACGCTTGGATCATGAATGCTTGAATAACCACTGCAATGATATTTTAAAATATATAAATATTTAACTTTGGTCACACTGATGTCAGTGGCAGCTCCCAAACCATGTCATTCCTGGCCAGTATTTGGTAAATGGCGAGGTAAGACTCTCCTATAATGCGGATTTTGCAACATTCTCATACAACTTACTCTCGTGCTTAAGTAACCATAACAGTAGAAATTTTATCTTCATTTCTAGATCTCCTTTCTTTCATATTATACCATTATTGCTTGCCCTATCCACTGCAGTGTGGTGAATACATTTTTTCTTTTTTTTTTTCTCAGATGCCTTTATGCATTTGTACTGTTATTTTGTTTCTCCCGAGTTCTGTATTCCCTTTTTTCTCAAGAATCAAAAACTACATTATTTTCAGTCTTTCTTGTGGGTGATATTTCCTAGATTTCTAGAATCAGTTTTGCTTCTCTTCTCTGGCCTCCTTCAAACTCTTCACAACTATTTTAAAGTATGTTGTGCAACACTAAGAAGAGCATTTCGGCTAAAGCCACTGGGTAGATTAGAAGGATTACTAAGAAAGATTACTACATATGTCTTGTAAGATACAATTTTTCCTTTCATCTGACCTAAATTTCTTTGGCTCTTATCCCTTCTTTTTCATTTTACAGATGGAAAACTCAAATATGGATAGATTATCTGAATCACCCCATTTCACACAGAAAATTCTGAGATCTGGAACTGAGTACACATCTGCTAAGTCTGGAATTCAGCTCACAGAGAAATTTCGTATTCTATAAACTATTTTCAGGGTTTCACACAGTATTGTTTCTCCCTAGCTCTCTTCATCTTTCAATGGTTTCAAGGCTCTTTCTAGCCTTTTCACTACTGCCAGACACTTTTTCCATGCCTTGGCTTCAGCTCCAAAATCTCCCTTTTGTCTGTATTAAAATGCTTGGAAGGATACATTTCTCTCACCGGTTACAGGAACCTCGCACATCCCCTCTTTGATCTCCTTCTTTAACTTTTGTCTACCTTAGGTGTTATTCGAAACAGACATTCCCCTTTTTGGATACTTGATAAGTACCTGCCACGTGTTGCATGTTACTGCAAAAAGCAGAAGATATTTTCCCAACTTCATTGCCCCCATCTGCCATTGCACAGGCTTCAACTCTAGTGGAGTTATTTTTTGCAAAATATTTTAGGAAAGTTTATTGGTCGCTAACAACAAAAGGGAGCATCTGATAAACAATTTGCAATACAAGGTGGGCATGAAAGACAAAGCTAGTGATTTTTATTAATCTAGTTATTGTACCCGCAAAAGCAAACAAACAGCTGGACTAAATTTGGGGTATTTTTTCACCTTCAGAAATGCTTTCCTAACATTAAACAGTGATGAAATTTCACAGCAAATAGGTATCTCGGTAAATTGTGAGGAAAAGATATTATGGAAAACATGAAAAATTTGATAATAAGTTTAGGTCATAATAAAAGTCCTTCAACTGGTAACATAGGACCAGCCCAGAATGAGACATACGGGGAATTCGGTGCAATGCAGGAGTGTCTTATCTGTTACTCCTAATCTGTGGCACAGACCCCAGGAGCACAGCACTCCGTATAAACAGGGGCCTAACTGCACACTTAACAACAGGTCAGTGGTCAGAAACAACGGGGTTTAGGGAAGAAAAAGTCTTTACCCCTGCTCTGAAGTCTGATCTTCCAGCATGCAGACAACTCTGTTCCTAATTCAATGTGTTTTTTTAAATTGTGCAGAAGCTTTGAACCTGTTAGTCTCATTTGACTTCCCCCGGATTATTCTTATTCTAAGCATGTAACATTGTCATTTCCAGAGTGTTTTGAAAGACAGTGGCTTAACTGACCAGGTGATTCTGACCTAAATGGGATTTTAGGACAAGATACTAGAGAGACAACAATATGAAATATCTCAAGTACTTATCATTGCTGATTTTTCGGTAAATATTCACCAAACAAAATGAAGTGCCAGCGCTTCTAAAAAATTAAATCTATTTTTCATTTTCAGTCTAATCATAACTGGAGGTTAGTCTTCTTTCCCTTTGTATTTTCCTAGGCTGTAATCCAATTTATGATTTTGTTATGGCACATGAAATGCATCATCTGCACTAGAATGGAGGCTGTGGTGATGAAGTGCCTTCCATTTTCCCCATAATGTTCTCATAGAAGACTGATGAATAAGATCCTCAGAAACAATTACAAAGAGGGAGATCCATCAACAGTCAAGACTGACCTTTGTTGTTGTGTTTTTTTTTTTCCCCAATAAGTTTTTTCTGGGTCAGTTTGACTTCATTTATAGAGTTTTGAGCATCTTCTCTTATGGAAATTTATTTATAGAGGTTCTGGTAAAGCCAAATTATTCAAGACAGACCATATTGAAGGCAGTGTCTGATATGGATTAAAAAATGTCAAAATCCTGTTGATGAATCCTTACATCTATCTTCTCTTCATTGCTGAATAAGGTAAATCCTGCTTATCTTACCACAATGGAGTTGCTCCTAAGTTTATGTGACCAAAAAAAAAAGGTTTGGATGGCTTTTCTTTTTTTTGGAAGGAGAATTTTAGGCTGCTTTATACCTCTGATAGTCTGCAAACCTTACTTTTTGAAAGATACTTGGTCTTCCAGAATTACCTAAGGTTTTGGCAAGCGTCTTTCCAAAGCTTCAAATACAATAATCCTGCCAGCCAGCCAGGAGTATGTGTTGTAACAATTGTATTACAAGCTATTGTTCTTGTTGTTATTATTATTATTATTAATGTAATTGCATCCTTTTTTGCTCTCTTCTGCCCACAACATTTAAATAAAGTCAGGATTTTCTTTAGTTTCAATGGTATATGGAACAAGGAAACACCATATTGTGATATTGCTCTATTTGCATATGTGCCTTGAAGGAGGATAAATCCTAGTGAAATAAGTGCAATATGTTCTAGAGATAACTCACATCAATATATGATACATAAGCACTGCTATGATAATTATTACCAAATCTCTATACTTAGATTTTTCAGGAAAAAAGAAAAGAAAAACTATGTTCACTAACATAACAATTTCATCACATGGAAGCTACTGTGTCAGGCTGGCAGCTTGAAGGTGAACATAACTAAAAGAAATGCAGTGGCATGATGTAAAGAAGTAAGCAGGGATTAGTTTTTTTTATTCAGCTCAGTAATGAATTTTTTTCTCTAATGCAAGCTAAATTTGGATTTCTTAGTTCATGTGTTTGGAAAACCAACTAATGTTACAGGTAATGTATTTTCCAAGTTTAAGGCTTCAGGTGTAGAACTAGAATGCAATGAAAACATTAATAGAGCCCAAATCTTCCTGAATGTCACTGAGAACTGAAGAATAAAGTTCTTCAACAGTTTCATTTTGCCTGGATTACAGGATGAGAACAGATTGTGTCTTTGCTACTGATTTGTCTTTGGCCAAAACAATGATATTGTCTCCAAAATGCTTGCTGCTAGGAGTCACGATTAGTATGTTCTCTAGCTGTTTTAATGAGCATTTTCTTAGTGTATGACATATTGTGATGAATCTCAGTAGAGCACTGCCAAGAGCACTTGTGGCTTCAGGAAAATGAATCATTATCGACATTGTGAATATAAAAATTCCTGTATATACACAGATATATAAACACATTGCCTGTTTTAGAACTGGTTCTCAATACAATAAGAAAAAGTGGGGTGATACATAGTAAATATTGGAAACTGGTCAAACAAAATCTTATATTTTCTATGATGTGAAAAAAATATTGTACCTGGCCTCTGCAAAAAGAAAAGATGCCATCCTTAATAGATAAAATGTACACATCCTATTTTTTGCAGTACCCAGAATGGGATCAAGTCAGTTAAACAGGGGTATGGCTAATACCGTACTTCACTGACTCAAGTAACCTTCACAGGTTTCCTGGCTACACAGCTGCAAGGTAACAGCAAGACACAGAAGCAATGCTATTGCTACCAGCAATAGAGTTGAGGTCAGCGATGCAGCGTTTTGCCATGCGTTCAGGGCCATCAAGTTGGGAAGAGGTTGTTTCTTTTTCCAAGTGATATTAACTCTTGTCTTTCTGACACAAGTCAAGGCGATTGCTTATGTTACTGAAAGTCCTTAGAGAAAGCAAAAGTAGAGGGTGGCAGCAGATAACCTTTTCCTCTGAAAGACTTTAACCTTTTTTAAAAAGACATCAATGGATAGGCTTCTTTCTCTTTTAGACATCCAGAATGATATCTCAGCTATTACTCCAGATGCTGTTTGCAGCCAATGATGAAAAGACCAGTACAGGTAAAGCGTAATAACATATTTTATTTGTCCATGTTAGAAGAATGAAGTATTAAAAGTCATTCTTTATTTCATTGTTTGAAAAGATAACCTAAGCGAGTATTTCAGAGGTAGAGGTCCACATGCCAGACGCCTAAACTTAACTGCAGTGGGTATCATCCAGTGTTGTGGGTTAGACTTCCTCTCCACAGAGGTGTGAATTCCAGCTTCATTTAATGTGCATCTGTATCTCTCTGGTCTTACTGAGGTTGTTTCATTTGCTCCGTGAAAAATGGCAGCCTGATACTGTACAGGAATAACAAGAAGGTCTCAACAGGAGCACCAATGTCTGCTGAAGTCCTAAGAGTTTAGAAATAGATCACTCTGCTGTAACCTTGAAAAAGGCTGGAAATAAAATATAAGCAACTCCAAGGTATTTCTGGAACCATTGCTTGTGTGGCAACATCTTTCATCTAAACCCTTCAAGGGGTATGTCCACAGATCAGTTTTAGTTGATACCTATACAGGTGTTTTTACCCTCTCTATCACTTATCTGAAAAAGTACATAATAATTTGAGGTTTAAGTGTATGTGTGGTGATGCAATTAAAACTCAAAACACAGTTTAGGTCACACTGCAAGTTGAGCACTAAATACCCATCCTATTAATCCCTCTGACAGGTCATTTAATAGAACTATTAGAGAAAGGATCCTTTTACAAGTAAGTAAAATCAGTGGAGTACATCCCAGGATTCTCTGGGCAAGCATAGAATAATACATTTAGAATTTTTCTGTAGGGATTTTAAACTCATAATTGACTAAATCTGTTAGACTAACTTTGGACCATCAGCAGTAGCCCCTATCTTATAAGTATGACCAGACATACAAAAGCATAATTTTAGTATCGGTCAGGTTCCCAAGAGCATAAATTGGATCTAAGTGAAGCTGAATGAACCCTCTGTGTGCTTAATTACCAAGTATAAATTCTTTGCTGCCTAAATTAATTACCTCTTTACTGTTGCCCATATATTTCAGTTTAATACTCTGTGGATATTCCTCTCAGGGTTTCATATTGGCATACCTTGACCTCCAGGTGGGTCTTTTCAAAATCTAGTATTTCTTACCATAGTTTTATCCTAAACATCATGGATATTGATTGTGGCATGGCTAGGGCATGTGGTCTCACATGAAGGTGAATGATTTAGCGTCTGAATGCAGAGGAGCCAGCAGACAAAACCATGCAGAAGGAGAGTGGGCGCTGGTGAAACCACGTTTGGCTCATATTAACAGGACCAAACCCACTCTTCTGAAAACTAAGAAAATTAAGGCAAGTTTTTGTACACAGGTATACATTAGTCTCCTGAAGACCTGTGCCTCTGCAGTTTCATTATAGGTGAAATAAGTTCATGTTCAGATATTTTGTGAAAAATGGGTTAATGGATTTCACATGTTTTCATCAGGTTCAGGGAGGGAGATATTAAATAAGAAGCACCACATCTCTCGGGAGGAGTCTAATAATTCCAGAGCTTCACGGTCCCAATAATGACTCTTCAGGGAACCTCCTTTCGCCTAAGAAGGTCTCCATACTTTTTGACTAAGTACCTCAAAACCCACACCTAGGAAGAAAATACTTTCAGTGGCTTGTTGTAATTGCAGGAAAGTAGCTTAGCAGAAAGTACCCACATATACATGATGGGAAGTGTTTACCTGCAACCAATTTATATTTACCTGGAAACACACAAAAAGAGCAAGCTGGGAATAAACACAGAAACACAACTATAGTGAACTCATTTCATCAGCTTATTCCTTCCAAAAAGCGTATGTTGGGTACAAATAGTGGAGTGGGACCCTGCTCCTACACAATGAGAAAACTGCAGTGCAGTATCTGTGCCTCATGAACAGTGAATTTGTCTGGGGGCTATGAGGAGATTGGAAGGATGAGCTCAGCTCATGTAAAATAACTGATGAATTGAGCACACAACTATTTGTGGCTCCTCTACAGCGCTTGATTTGTGAGAGTGATCTTTCATCCAAGCATGGATGTTATTTAGCCATGGTTGGTTAGTTCTGTAATTGACAAAATCCGCTGCTAAAAGCAGTCTCTTATCTGTTCTTGCTGTCCTTTATTTGTTTTGATAGTTATATAGACAGATTTTCTTTGGCTGTGTTCGTTTAACTTTTATTTGTACATGTGGTCTTCTTGGATTTGTACTGGTTCTGTTTAACCATTTCCTCACTTTAATATAATTGACATCTGATTTCAAAATTTCAGACATTTCAAATCAGACCTCTTTTTTTTTGGCGGATTCCCAGTACATGTGCTTGGATTTGTTATATTCCCAATTCTTAATTTTCACACCTACTCTGGTATCTACAGCCCTCAAAGTAACGGTATGAAGACAGAAACATTTCTAAGCTGTTTTTATCTACCTTTTGCCTAAGACCCAAACCGAGTTGTGGGGCAGTTACTGACGTCTGCTATGTTCTGCAAAGGACAGTTACTTACTGCATCTCGATTTAAATTTCCCGTTTTATAGCACATGTCAACAGTTGACATGTTTATGTTAGCATTTTAGTTTGGATCAGGACTGTGCTTCTGAAGTGACTCTCTCAATCATTCCCACTTAATCCTACACTGGATTGCCAGAGTGTACAAAGGATGAGCTTTCTATCAGATGAAAATAAACCAAAGAGCTGCTCCAGAAGTGCACCTGACATGGTCCATCCAATAGTGGGCATTTTGACCGTGGCATCAGATTACAGTTGTTCCAAAGGACATAGAACACTAGAACAATAGAATCGTTTGGGTTGAAAGGGATCTTTAAAGGCCATCTACTCCAACCCCCACCCGCAATGAGCAGCGACATCTTCAACCAGATCAGGTTGCTCAGAGCCCCACCCAACCTGACCTGGGATGTTTCCAGGGATGGGGCATCTACCACCTCTCTGGGAAACCTCTGCCAGTGTTTCACAACCCTCAGTGTGAAAAATTTCTTCCTTCTATCTAATCTAAATGTACCCTTTTCTGGCTTAAAACCATTACCCCTTGTCCTATCACTACAGGCCCTGCTAAAAAGTCTGTCCCCATCATTCTTATAGGCCCTCTTTCAGTGCTGAAAGGGTGCAATAATGTCTCTCCAGAGCCTTCTCTTTTCCAGGCTGAACAACCCCAAGTCTCTCAGCCTTTCTTCATAGGAGAAGTGCTTTATCTCTCTGGTCGTTCTGGTGGCCCTCCTCTGGACATTATATGTTCAGGTTCCTCAAGTGGTCTCGAACCTGTTCTTCACTTATAGTGGGAGAGGCTTTGCTCCTCCAGCCCCTGTCCTGCAGTCCATCCACTTGAGAAATGTGGGAAAAGAGATGACCAGTGAAGACTGAGGTAAAGAAGCTGAGTACCTCAGCCTTCTCCTCATCCATTGTTACCAGTCTGCCTAACTTAAGAAGTCATCCTCCATGCACTCCAGGAGTCTCCTGGATTGCCTACAGCTTGCCGTGCTACTTTTCCGGCAGCTGTCAAGGTGGTTGAATCCCCTAGCAGGACAAGAGCCTGCGAACGTGGTGAGGAGTCTCCTGGATTGCCTACAGCTTGCCGTGCTACTTTTCCGGCAGCTGTCAAGGTGGTTGAATCCCCTAGCAGGACAAGAGCCTGCGAACGTGGTGACTTCTGTAGCTGGAGTGAGAAGGCTTCATCAATAGACTCCCCTTGATCGGGCAGCCTGTAGTAGACACCAACCACAAGGTTCCCTTTGTTGCCTCAGTCTCTGATTCTTACCCATAAGCTTTCAACTTGCTCAGGACTATTCTTTAGAGACAACTCTTCACACTCTATCCATTTCTTGATGTAGAGAGTAACGCCTCCACCCCTCCTTCCTTGCCTGTCCCTTCTGAACAGCCTATAGCCATCGATAGCCACACTGCAGCTGTGGGATTCTTCCTACCAAGTTTCAGTAACGGCAACCAGGTCGTAGTTTTCTAACAGCATGGTGGCTTCCAATGGTGACGTTCCTGAAATGCTTGTCTGGGTTATCAGTATTAAGGTTCAGTCTATAGATGGTCTTGGGCTGCGTTTCTTGCTTGTGTAATCACACGTAGCACAAACCAGAAATACAATCAGGCTGCACAGGGGCAGAGCTTGATCAAGAACCATGCACTTCCAATGACATCAATACCTATGCAGGAGAGTTCAATGGCTGAGATATAAATGGGCCAGAGAATATTAACCCCTATCTTATAAGTGTGACCAGACCCACAAAAGCATATGTTTTACTGTCAGTCAGGTTCTCAAGAGGATACAATTGGATCTAAATGAAGCTGAATCTTTCCCTCTGTGTGCTTAATTACCAAGTATAAATTCTTTGCTGCCTAAATTAAATACCTCTCTACTATTGGGCATATATTTCAGTTTAATACTCTGTAGATATTCCTGTCATATTGGCATACATCAGCTTCCAGGCAAGTCTTTCCAAAATCTAATATTTCTTAGTATAGTTTTATCCTAAACAAGTCAGTCCATGTTCACAAAGTTGCTAAGTTACAGACACATACACAGTTGCAGTTCAGCTCTGAGGCTGTAATTTATACTGCTGAGTTAGTTCCTAGGTTAACTGCATATCACTTGAAGAGAATTAAAGCCTTCAGGAGAGTTTACAGCATCTACACACAGAGCAGAAAGCTGACAAAGGTACCCTATGGGAAATAGTCGGGAGGAGAGTCTTTTAAACCTTGTTTCTCTCACTGTTGTGTTTGTTGACTTGCAACCAGGAGTAAGATTCTTGAGTGAAAATAGGAGTCACAGGCTTAAACTCTCATCTCTATCAAACACCTAACTCATCTTTTTCTGGAGTGAGACAATCAGTCTGCCTATAAAGTGGCTGGAGGACGTCATGGTAAAAGCATTGTCCACTTTTTGCACACCATGTCAATGATGGGGAACCTGCCTAGGAATATGTAGACCAAGATCCTGGGTGACAAAACAAAATAGTGACCTAATTCCCAGGAACCATCTGGGCCCTGGAAAGACATCCTGGTTTAGGACAGCAGAGGCAGAGAAAATATAATTTCCTGTGAAATCTTGAGAAATGTATTCTCCTGGAACAAGTAAGTCTGGGATCTGGAACAATTTCCAACATTGTTTCTACATTGGTCTTGCAATTACTTAATGAATGACACAAATAACTTGATATTTATTCCTTCGGCTACTACCTCCTCCTACGACTAATATACAGGTCTTGAAATATAATATTAGTGGTTGCTTTTCAGAAATACTTCAACAACTCAGATTTTATGTATGTTTTTCTGTTGGGTGTTGTCATCTAGGTCTGGCCAGTTAGATCTGTAGAGATTTACCAAATATTTGGATGTCAGAAAAGGGAAGCAGGAAGCAGAATAATAAAACAAAACAAAAAATACCCCAAAAACAAAACCAAAAAAACTGCCAGATATTAGAAATTTTATACTTTTAAAACAAAATATTTATCTACATTTAACTGGCAGTGTTTGCTATAAGAATACCTTTCTTTTTTTGTAACTTTTGCCATTAATAATTTCTTTGGTGTATTCCTGAAGTGAAAACAGTACAGTCTTCATGGGAAGAACAATTGCTCTTTGTAGATGAAGGTTAAACTACCAGTGTAGAATTGCTTCCTACACAATGGGAGAAGTGAAAGACTATAAAATATGCTTCCTGTCAACAAGACAGGTTTAAAGCTTCTTGGCTCTAAATGAATCCCTTGAATTGATAGTTTGGGAGCATGGCTTGTGCTTCACAGGACTCAGTTCAGTTATAAAACAAGCAGATCCCTCTTATTTATGCAGAAAATCTGGAGAATGCAATTTTTCAAAGCATTTCTGAATAAATGATGCCACACTTGTGATACACTGAAGCTCAACTTTCACATGGTAGTAAATACTTACCCCAAAAGACATCCATGTTTTGGTTGCTTTATATTTTAGAGCAGGTAGAAGGTGGAAAATGGGGAGAAAAAACTCTCAGAACACCAGACAAACTGTAATGTTTCAAGCCTGAAAAGTTAAAAGGTCTTTTTGGACTTGCTATTGTTTGCAATTAGCCAGCTGACTTCTTTTACTTGCCAGCCTTTTTACTGATGTTACTAGAGTGTCTTCTCATTTCCACTGTTCATACATTGCTGGTAGTTAGAAAATAGAAAAGAAACAAACAAAATAAAACTGTATGTCACAATGAAGTTTTAAATCAGTTGTTCCTCATAATTTGAAATTGAAATCTTGAAGGCATTTCTTCAAGAAACAAATATTTCAAGTGAGACCTTTAATTGAAACAAATCTGAAGTAATTCCTGAACATTTTTTAAATTATTGTCTCTTGGAAGCGTGCTTTAATCTGGGGAAAACTAAATCTACTTACCCAGCACCAGAGGGAGGATCTAATCTCTTAATTTTACATCTTCTATGTCAGAGATTTCTAAATAGTAATTATAGGGCCTGTACTTACAGCTTGATCTGAAAACTACACTGGAATTGCTACTGATTTTGATTATGTAGTTAGTGATTTCTCAGATCCTCACTTTCTGTCACCTTCTGCTTTGTTGTAAACCTATAAAACTACTATTCTCTTATGATTATTATTATCATCGTTATTATTTAGAGTATGTTACCAATACTGCTGAGTAGGTCCACTTTTAACTGAGAATCCTTTCTACTAAACATGTATGTTGTTAAAGCCTGTGTTTGCCCTGGAGATTCTACTGCACGGACTGAAGTAATTAGCAGTACATGTGATGCATATTTTATTGAGCTCATTTTCAGATGACTATGAGATCCATTTTATTGATGTAAATGGCATGTTTTCCTTAAGGTAAGCCAAGGGGAAAAATTGTGATATTTGAGGGACAGACAAAGTAAATGATTACTAAACTAATCCCCCGTCAATTTAGAGAAATTACTTCACTTTTTCTGAGGGAGAGGATGTCTCAATGAAACCTTTAGGACTGATATGTCTTTTCAAGAACTGTGACTAGAAGAGCAGATTGCTGTTTTACTTTCCCTGTGTGTGCTATGCTAAACATAATGAGGCTAAAGCTGCAAGTCACATTGTGTAAGTCGTAAATAATAAGAGTAATCAGGAGTGGATACAACCCCAGTCTATGTGGAAGCGTGAGCTTCACCTTACTCGTGCCAGCATTAAAAAAGCCAAAGTCCTACCCTCTGCAAGACTCTGTAGTGAATAAACCCCAGGATGCTTAATGTAATGGAAATTCTCCAGAGCCTAAGCCACAGCGCAAATGAGTGCAGAAAGCATCCTTCAAATAAAGCTGGTTCATAAAACAGAATAATCAGACAGCTGAGAAAACATCCTGCAATATGAGTTCATAATGTTCTAGGACTTGATGCTATAAAAAGATCTGTATCAGAGAATCCCTTCTTCCAAATAATTGGGGGGTTATAATACTGAAATACACTTCAAAATAGATTTAATATATAGTACAACACCATCATTTGAAAAAGCAATTCTGGCTTGCTTACACCTCCATAAGCTTTATTTCCCCTCTTGAGTTTATCAGTATGTATTTTGTTGGATTAATATTTGAGATCCAAAGTTTCCCAGTTGCTCAGTGTTTATTGTATAGGTTTCTTTTAAAAGAAAACAAAACAAGCAAAAAAGACCCTTACTGGTTTGATTAATGAACACGAAAAGTGTTCATTAATACATGCATAGAAAAGACCATGATTTCATTCTTGTATTAAATTATTAGATTATGTCTACAGACTTCAGTGAAGTCCCTTCTCATCTAGCTCAAGGAGAGTCACAAAATCAGGCCCAGTACATTTAATAGTCAGTGCATGGCCTTTATTCATAGCAGAATATGAAAAGAAATCAAAACAAGTTCTGACAGAGAGAGCATGATAAAAGCAGTGCTGTGTACAGAAATTTGCTGCCTTTAGCTATCACAGTGATTCCTTTCTTCTAGCTTGGATTGAAAACACACATGTTTGGCAGGCTTGTTCTGATTTTTTTTTTTCTCCCCATGAGTCCCAGCTGTGATTTCACTTTGGGTAATGAAATATAAAGATTACAGATAGAGATATTAGATAGGCAGCATTTGCCAATAGATGAAGCAAGTAAAGGGAATTTGGAAGCATGGCCCATATGTTGCCGCTGCCTTTGGCCTCCATGAGATAGCAAATGAGTTTCTTTACTTCTGCATCTGCACTATGTTCTGAGCAAGGCCATGAACTCAGGCTCAAGTTCAGAATTCACACACATGCGCAGTCTGAAACTCAGAAAACTCAGGTCTTGCGACCAAGCAGCAACATGCTGTTGTGGTTTAGGCTTTTTTTTTTTTTCTTTTGTCAATGGACCACTATATCATTCCTAGAAGAGCTCTCATATTGTCTATGAAAGGATGGATAAGATCTGAAAGATGCTCAGCGTGGGCTTCCTGTAGGACAATGTGGACCCCTATGTATATCCTGCGGAGTATAAACATGACTGCATAGAGCTGCATCAGAGAACAAGCTGAGCTTTTTGGCTTACCCCGCTAAAAGAGGCACAGAGATTGTATCTGTTCCTTCTTTCATTGGTGTTTTCTGTAATGTGCCTTCTACATCTACTTATTTACACTGTGCCTGGCAACATGAGAATTTAATGTGCTTTGTGATCCTGAATGATAACTACCTAAGTTGTATGGGCACAGCAGTTGCTTGAATTCCTTGTATATCTTTTCAGGTACAGAGTGAAAAATAAATAATTTTGGAAACTTCCAGTTGGAAATTATTTCTGGAGTTCTCTGCAGGAAACATAGGACTTGCTCACTTATCTTTAGTTTCTCTGTCCTTCATCCTTCCCAGCAGCTGAGGAATCTAATTATTTTGGGGTACTGTTAATGTCATTAAAGAAGGTGTAAACAGGCCAGTTAATCATTAAATTGTCCTTTAGATGCGTATCTTTTTTGTCTTTTCAATGGCAAAAGAAAAAACAAATGAAAAAGCAAAAAGATATGAAAGAATAGCTCAGCAAATTAATGGATTTTACTAATTCAAGATTCAAAGTGAACTGCAAAGATAAGTCTGTGACGAGCTCATGACAGTGTGGTTATCAAAAGAGTTTGTGAATGCTTTTCTTTGCTTTAATGCATGCAAGTTAACCATTTATAGCAATTAGGCTTCATTTTCAGTAAGATCAGCGACTTCTATGGCATCCGGTGTTGACATTATGAACTCCTTGTATGTCAAGACTCACCTGTGGCTCTTTGCAACCATCTTTGTTTAGTGTTGGGCAGAGATTGGTAACAAGTCGTGTCCCTCAGGGGTCCATGTTGGGACCAGTACTGTTTAATATCTTCATCAATAACATAGACAGTGCGATCAAGTGCAACCTCAGCAAGGTTGCAGATGACACCAAGCTGAGTGGTGTGGTTGACATGCCTGAGGAATGGGATGTCATCCAGAAGGACCTTGAGGCATGGGCCTGTGTGAACTTCATGAGGTTCAACAAGGCCAAATGTAAGGTCCTGCACCCAGGATGGGGCAACCTCCAGTATCAGCACAGGCTGGGGGATGAAGGGACTGAGAGCAGCCCTATGGAGAAGGACGTGGGGGCACTGGCGGATGAAAAGCTGGACAGGAGCCGGCAATGTGCGCTCAGTCCAGAAGGCCAACCGTGTCCTGGGCTGCACCCAAAGCAGCGTGGCCAGCAGGTTCAGGGAGGTGATCCTGCCCCTCTACTCCGCACTGGTGAGACCCCCCTGCAGTGCTGCATCCAGCTCTGGAGCCCTCAGCACAGGAAAGACATGGACCTGCTGGAGCAGGTCCAGAGGAGGCCACCAAAATTCTCAAAGGGCTGGAACGGCTCTGTTGTGAGGACAGGCTGAGACAGTTGGGGTTGTTCAACCTGGAGAAGAGAAGGCTCTGAGGACACCTTATTGCAGCCTTCTAGTGCTTAAAAGGGGCTTCTAAGAAAGATGGGGACAGACTTTTTAGCAGGGCCTGTTGCAACAGGACAAGGGGTGATGGTTTTAAACTGAAAGAATGTAGATTTAGACTCAATATAGGGAAGAAATTTTTCCCAATGAGGGTGATGAAACAGTGGAACATGTTGCCCAGAGAGGTGGTAGATGCCCCACCCCTGGAAACATTCCAGGTCAGGCTGGACGGGGCTCTGAGCAACCTAATCTAGTTGAAGATGTCCCTGCTCATGGCAGGGGGGGGGGGGGACTAGATGGCCTTTGAAGGACCCTTCCAAACCAAACTATTATCTGACTCCATTTCATTGCACTTGAGTCCTATGGAAATTCACAGAGTAAGAGTGGTGTAAATTAAAAGTGCACTTTCACAACTGTTGTCTGGACATGTGAATGAATTCAGAATATTAAGAAACTGTTTGCCATAATAGTAATTAAAAACTTGTTAACAACAACCTAAAAGGACAAGGTTCTTCAGCTGTTTTTCCTAGTCCAAAACGAACATCTCTCTATTAAGTTGGTGGGCTTTCTAGGACTGAGGATGGAGGATATATTTCTTTATGTTTTGGGGAAGGTATGAAATGGAAGAAACAAATTTGGTAATAACTGGCACCTCAGCTTTTAAACACAGACTGACAATTTCTAAATTAGTTGCTTCATCCTTCCTTTAACAGATAACAACCAACCACACAGCTCTGTTTATACTAGTATTACCTGCAAATAAGTCATTATCTTCTTCTGAACATAGTGCTAAGGACTGGTATGATCCATTTCTAGAGATGCCAAACTATTGACATCTAGGTGTTTTTTACCTACCTGTAACCTCAGAAAATCATGTCATAATTTATATACAAAATTGTTACCCAATCATCACTGCACTCCCGGAGGGCAGGCAAGAATTATCATCCCAGCAGACAGGTAGGGCAACAAATACAGAAGAAAAGTGATGTGCACAGAATCTCCAACCCAGTCAGTGACAGAGTTACAACCCAAACTAATCCAGGTTGTTTCAAGCCACAAAAGCTATTCACAAGGTGATACTGACTGAAGTAACAACCCAACGTCACAAAGGCTTGTCATTCCATACCATTCCGCTGCCACAAGCTTGACAACAGTTCAGTATTGTTACCTATGATACGGTAACACTTAGATAACTCCGCATTTAGTTATAGAATATTTAGTCATTATAAAGAAGAAATGTTTCTGTCCACTTTGTGCTAGGTGGATTAAGGGACATTGAGGATAACAGGGTCACTAAGGTTAATTATATTTTATGTGGTTTTACTGAAGGCAATTTAATTTTGGGTTACCTAGAGGAAAGAAGAAAGGACAACAATCAGTCATGCAGCATAGATAAGATTATTCAGCTTTTTATTCTGCATATTGAAAGCTCAGTTTGTCTGTGAGAAGTCACATTTTTCTGTGACCCAAAGGACATCATAAAGAAAACTAACAGGTTAGCTCCTATTGACAAATAACTGTCACAAGGATAAAGGAGGAGAGAATCCAGGATAGCAGGATTTTTCACTGTATGATGATTTCTGATGTTGCTTTTGTCCAGATACATTCAATAAGTATAAATATTGAAATATGATATAAAGGAAGAAGAGGAGAGGAGAGGAGAGGAGAAGAGAAGAGAAGAGAAGAGGAGAGAAGAGAAGAGAAGAGAAGAGGAGAGAAGAGAAGAGAAGAGAAGAGGAGAGAAGAGAAGAGAAGAGAAGAGGAGAGAAGAGAAGAGAAGAGAAGAGGAGAGAAGAGAAGAGAAGAGAAGAGGAGAGAAGAGAAGAGAAGAGAAGAGGAGAGAAGAGAAGAGAAGAGAAGAGGAGAGAAGAGAAGAGAAGAGAAGAGGAGAGAAGAGAAGAGAAGAGAAGAGGAGAGAAGAGAAGAGAAGAGAAGAGGAGAGAAGAGAAGAGAAGAGAAGAGGAGAGAAGAGAAGAGAAGAGAAGAGGAGAGAAGAGAAGAGAAGAGAAGAGAAGAGAGAATGGAGGAGGCATAGTTTATTTAAAGCAGCCGAGGAAATGTAATTTTCTTTAAATTTAAATAATTGAACAATGTATTTTGCCATGAGTGAAAGCAGAGACGGGATGCACACAGACGCCTTGTTCTTTGCTAAAGAGTTAACGTTGTCAAAGCTAATTTTGTGCTTTTCAGATTGTAGGGATGTAAAGGCAGAGCTGGGAAGGACAGATAATTTCTATGCCAAATTAAGGATGACTCTAAAACCTAGTGACCTTTAAATGGGATGTGAAAAGCAAGGATAATTGAGTGGCATGTCTGCTAATTATTTAAAGGAATTAATAATTCAGAAATAGAGAACTAGCTCTGACCCGGTCTACAACTTGAGTGGCATATATCTAATTTTGAGAATCCATCATCTGCCTTGTGACCTCAACTTGAGGTTTTCAAAGTTCATCTTAAGATATACAGGATAAATTATAGTACTGGAAAATATGGCAAAGGTCAACTTGTAATTGTTGTTCCTATAAGACAGAGATTCTCAGAGCTGTCACTGCACCAGTAGACATCAAGTAACTGGAGATTGGGAAGATACTGCTTCAGCTGTGCATTGGAGGTACCCTGACCACAGAATGATGGGGTGGTCAGACATCTCTGGGGGGCATCCTAGTGATTGCCCATCATTGCAGTTTGCTGGTTGACACTGGTTCAGATTTCTGCCCACAGGCAAGTGCAAAATATGAGGAGGAGGCCGAGCTATGTTGACGGGTGAGGAGTCACCTGAGCAGATGTCAGTCTTGATTGTATGTACATACATCTGAGTTTGACATCCAAGGCTCCTTTTATAAGCAATACAGTGAAGGGGTCATTCTGTGCACAATTAACATGGTCTTAATGTAGATGCAGAAATAGTTCAGATTAATTAATTGAAAACAGTGCAAATTTATCTCTATAGGTGTAAAAAAACTGGAGGTGTTCAGTGTTTTGAAGATATTTAACTGTGGATGAGATTAACTTTATAGAAGTCACAGAGATCATATAAGGACCTTGCTAACATGTATAGAGATTTGCTTGGGGCATGCAGAAAAAATTCTGCAGACTACAGAAAAAATTAACCCTTCCCTGACTTTTTCATTTCAAACAGCATTTTGCTTGTCATCTATGTATTAATGTGGGGGTTGAATAAAATGGTTTGGGAATGTCAAAGCAAGTTCACTCTTTATTTTAACTAACCTTCTTGAATAATGTATTATGCTTTGTTCTGTTTCAGTCCTCTTCATAATCTAAGTATCTTTGGGAAAAGTCAGCCAAGGTGATACACACATGCAAAACAGTAGGCATGAATTTAAAAACTTTTTATGTCAATGATATTTAACATGTCCTAAAAGCTAGGAGATGATTTTTTGAATGGGATATTCCTTCAAGAAAGAAATTTTCCAGCTGCAGCATTGAAGAGGTCTACCTAGCACGATGAATTTTCTGGGCTGAAAGTGGAATTAGCATAGCTATGTTAGTGGGCTGTTTAGGCTAATTAATGTTGGTATTTCTGCACAGCTCTGCCTCATGTCATGTATACATGTCCTGCGAGATACGCTAATTTGGTGGGACTCAACTCACAGATGAAAATTTCTAAATGTAGGTATCTACTTGTAGGTGCCTGTGTGTGAGCTGCATACCTAAGCTGTTACAGTTGGTGGAGATCTAGTCAATACAGTGGAACTGAAGGAATTATTTTAGGCAATGTGAATGCTACCATTTGATCATCTGAAGAGTTCGTAGGCTCAGCTGTCTGTACTGGCTAGATGGATATGGGCTTTAAATAGAGTTTAAACCCTTAGATCACATGCAGACATATGCATTTCAACACCTACATTTAAATGTCTTAATCTGGAAGTCGAACTGCATCCATGATGTGCATATCCCTTAATTTACCCATCTGGAAAAGCAGTCAACATAGTTACTTGTTCTTACACACGAAAGGGATGAGAAGGAATGCTTATATTCTCTATGAGGGGATCTATGTAACAGTAATGTTTACAAACACACACAAAATCTCAGTGTACATACGCTAAAATTACAACAACATCTACCGCTCTAAAGCTATCCACAGATCACATGCGACACAAAATCTGAAGAATAAAGTGCTTGTGTGTCTCTACAGAATTTGTCATGCCTGTTAACGTGGTGGATTCCCCTGGGGGACCACATGAAGCAACTCGTGTACTCCAGGAAGGCGGCAGGTTGCAGAGAAGTAATATGGCATCAGGTGGTGTACAAAACTCAATACTGTAGTTTGATCCCTGTACCCAAAGCACAAAAAAATCAATATGCGCACCGCATAGAAAAGTTACAAGCCTCTTTCATCTAATACTAGTAAACCTTTCTCTCTATAAAAGCAAAAGAACACACACCACCAGAGAGCTCTAATGAATAACTGCGGAGTGCGGATCTGTCTTTTGTTATCAGCTGCTGTCACAGAGGACTGTAATTTTTTTTTCTCTCTCCAAGGCCCAGAAGTCATATTTCAGTTCTGAGTTTCTTTTATCTTTAAGCTTCCAAGTAGCTATATTTGATTCATAAATTCATTCAGAAAATACTTTTGCTGGCTCAAGCTGCAGTAGCAGTATGTGTTATTCATTTAGCAGGAACAAATAGTTCTCATAGACTGAAATTCAGTAATTCTCCGTAAGGACTTTACAGAAAAATATTGAAGTTAGATTGAGGAATTGTTGGACCTGAGGTGGGATTAGTCTGCCTGTGCTCATATACAGCATTTTGTTGCTCTAAGTGCTACATGCATGCAGTCGATGTGAAACAAGCAAAAGAACACTAAAGAGAATCGGCAGAAAAATATCTGTTGTAATGAGATTCACAAGTGCTGTATGATTATGCCACCAGGGATGTACTGCCTTGTTATTGCTGCCCTCTATCCTATCTCTGATTTTTAATGAGAGATCAGTTTTGTTAGAAAAATAGGTTAGATTTGCTGATAAGCCTCTCTGCCCCATCCTTCTGAACTAGTTCCAAAGACATTTTTATCAGTGAGTAAAAATTGTTAATAGCTATTGTGGGTGGAAGCAAGCACTAGGAGTAGGGAAAGAGGGAACAGTCTTGTGTTTGTTGCAGTATGCCCACACCACGGGCAGGTCGGATAAAGGCATTTAAATGCCTTGTTCTTTGTCCCAGAGATCCCAAAACTCCCACCCCCAAAATTTTGCTAAATCTCTGGGAAATGCAGCTCAAGTGTGAGTTAAGCCATTACATACCAACACATCAACAATTCCTCTTTTTGGAATGACTGAAGCACGTGTCATTGGGTAAGGATAGGGCAGAAAAATTTTACAGCTAGTAGGAACTGACGTCTGTGAGAGCTGTACTGACTTCATCACTAAAGAAACATCGTTATGGAGTGGGAACAGATCTCTTACCCGAAATTTCCCATTTTGCAAATAAGTTTTTTTATCCATAGTAGATAGAGAACCATTGACCCCTTTCCCCACTTAAAGACAGTTATCAAAAACAAGTGAATTGCAAACTTTAGCTTGCCCCAGTCATGCACTCTCAAATATCCATTTTCTCCTTTCCCGCATGCTTCCTATTTTCTTTCTTCTCTTTTTTTTCTGTTTCACTTGGACATTAAGTACATTGATCTTAAAAGCATTATTGTGAGATGGACTTAATGCCCTGAAAGTGGTTTCTACTGTTTATTAAAGATTTTTTCCCCTCAAAAGAAATATTAAGCATATTTTGATACAAGCATAACAATGACTCTTTAATGAGATTTTTTTTTTCCCAGTCAAGAATGAAACATTCCCTCCATTCTCCTGGCCTCGCCTCTCCAGGATAGTTTCAAAACATGGACCATCACCAGGACTCAAAAATTGTATTATAAAATTTGGCATTTTTCCACTCTAAGGAAAACAAAACAAAACAACGACATCACTATATAGACATCATCACATGTGTTTTTAAAGGCCATAGGGATATGTCTTCCCTTTGAATTTCTTCTACCCAGTCCTTCACATGCACCCAGAGAGAATTACGCCACATATTGCAACATGATGACATTGGTTCCCAGAATGGGATGCTCCCTCCCTTTCTAATGCAATATGGATATTTCTCAATGAAATGCTGATATTAAAAGTCCAAGCGGACCATATGAAGTGGAACTCACTGAAGTGGGTGCGTCTGAGCCCTTTATTCAGACTCTGCAAACCAAGGAAGCTCTTGCTGCATTGGGTACACTTGTTTCCCCTTCTTCCTGGTCCAAAGATTTTTAGCCCCAAAGGATGAAAATGGACAACAGTTGCTGCTTTAAATTGAAACAGATTTAGGACAACAGATGAGAGCTAGGTCTAAACTGCCAACATGCAAATTTTTTTACTGTAGAACATATTTTTAAGCAGTTATCTTGTCAATGATGGGGGGAAAAAAGAAGTTTGGTGTACATATTAGCAATGATGTAACTCCTGTAAGGACAAATGTTGCTTTATTACACTGAATTTCTCTGAATGAGAACCACAGAGCCTCCCTGACTTTAGGGCTTGAGAATATAGGGCTTGAGAAAACATCTATTGATTAGCTTATTGCAGCAGAGTTACTGAAAGGTTATGTTTTATTTACTAATTTGAATTTTTATTAGTATCAGTGAGAAGAAAACTTTTTTTTTAATTATTCTGAATGTAGTTGTATTTGAGCAACCTCAGAGGAAGAAATGTCTGAGGAAGGAAATCCTTAAAGGACTTCATTTTGCACGTAGTAAAACACATTCCAATATTACAATTGTCACAATGATTATTAACATAATAAAACATTTTAATGAAAGGGAAAAAATTAATAGCTGTGCTACAAAATACTGCTGCAACAAGACGGATATCACTGATATTGTCAAGGATATCAGTATTTGTTTTATAATTGTGATCTGTGTGTCTTCTTTCATTAGCAAAAAAAAAAAGTGTTTTAAAATGACAGATACTCTCCAATAGTGTTTCATATAAGACGGCACCAAGTTAAAAGGAATAAATTTAATTTTGGTCTAATTTCTTGAAGCAGGCTGAAAAAGGGGGTGACTGATGTACTTAAAGCCCCAGGGACAAACTCTTAGAGGTCTGTTTCAAAATGTGGCTCTTGCACAGACTTTCCATATACACTGGTAAGTCTTTCTCTTTTGAAATGCCTTCTCTTTCTGTTTTGATCTATTAGGTGAAGTGTATGCTGTTTTTTCTTTCACTGCTTATCCATATCGTCTATAAATTTGTTTTAGCAGGGCTTTCTCTCACCATACAAGTTTAATATTTAAATTAACAGAGTTAGTAATTACAATTATGTGTGCACATCTGACTTTGTAAAAGGAATATTTTTCAAGTTGTGAATATCAGCATTCAAAATCAATGTTTGCCAGTATCATTTTGCTCTTCATGTATACATGTATAATAAATTGTCTTTAGCATGAATGGCGGGAATCATCTTCAAACCTCTGAATATTCAAATTATTCATGGAAATAATTCCTGTAACAAAATGTGTTTAACAACAGTGTTGGATGCTTGGGCCAGGAGAGCTATGAGATCTTGAAATAAGAGTGCACTGAATGCATTTTATCTGGCCAGATTAGGCATGGGTCTAAATGAGTACATTCTATGCTCCACTTAAAGTGAATGGAGGGAAACAATTGAAGATGTCCCTGGATATTGCAGGCGGCTGGACTAGATGACCTTTAAAGTTCCCTTCTAACCCCAGCCATTCCATGATTCTATGAAACAGATGCTCTTAGGATGCAAATCATCCTTCCCTTAAGATGGATGTTTGTAATAGCACTCCAAAAATTCCTATATCTCTTTTCAAAAAGAAAACCCTTGAGTAAAGAATTGAAATGTAAATGTGTGTATTGTATGCTTTTTGGTCAGGTGAGTGCTATTCGAAATGACATCTGTATGCATGTGTCCATGGGACAAGGCAAAAAAAGTTTTGAATTCTGGGATCATCCTCATCGCTTACAAATTGATGGCAAAACAGAAAAATTCAAGGACCCTTTCACTCTCATTGGCTTTGTATCAGGCCTTCTTTAGAATGAGTCAAACAGTTTCAATTCAGCTCTGATCCTTACATAACTAAGACATGATTATTCAGCTTTTAAATGTAAAGCCTATGAAAAATTGTATATAAAGATTATGCAGCTAAGCAGCTTGCGGGAAGTTAAAAATGCAATCTTTGGTAGAGAAATAAAAAAATCAAGCATCATAGTGCAAATTATTCACAAAAAATCTGGGCTAAAATTTTGGCATAAGTAGATTTTTACAATAATAGTTATTAAAAATGTATCTAGAGCTGAGACCCATGTGTGCTGAAAAGAGATTTTTCTCTCCTTTGTAAAATCTAAAAAGCATCTCTAAAGTTCAATAAAAATAATTCAAAGTCTAAATCAAACTGCAGAGTTAGAAACAATCATAAACAATTGTTTTTTAATAGTAAATTTAAATTAAGTTGGGACAAATGATAAATGTGTTTGGAAAAATGAAAGATTGAAAGTATTTGTTGCTAAAAAAAGACCATGCATTAATCAAAACAAAGACAAGACCTACAGTAGAAGACTAGAGATCTTGGTCTGGGGTAAAAATGAGAGGGATATTATCTAGGTCATAATATTAATCTAGATAATGGAGAGTTTAAAAAGTTAAAAGAGGAACCTTGAATGTGATCTATATTTAATTCAAAACCATCGAAGCAAGTGAAGTGCATGGCTAATGTAGCAGTAATGATATCTGGAATGTGCAAAGACGCTAATTGCAGTATTCTTTGCTAATTAAAGAACCTATAATTATAGCACAAGGATGTTGAAAACTATCTTGTTACAGCACTAAGACAACGTCGTGTAAATTACTTCTTCCATGCACACAAAGGTGGAACCTCATTTCCACATGCACCAATCATGGATGTCAGGTCTTTTACTAATTAAATAGAGAGACATATAAGTTGGTGATCAAATGAATTTATGCAGAGGAAGACAGGAACAGATTCTGTCGTTTCTCCATTCCCTTGTGATCACTATGTCATTTGAGTTGAAAGAGCAACCCTGCTGTCTCAGAGTCGCAGATATGTGCCTGTAGTTTTTTTCCCCTTCTATGTATAATACACATTTGTATCTGAATTGCTGTAGAAAAAGGGTCAGGAACTCATACAAGACTCTGCAGATTTTCATACATTTTCTCACTGACCCTTTTCTTCACATAGTGATCCATCATTTGCAACTGCTTCCATCTATGTTGCCGGAATTAAATCAACATAATGTACATCTGTTATTCATTGTTAATATCAACGGAATCATCCAGCTGATATTTTTACATATCAGCTTATTGAATTATTTACTTATTTGCATATATCCAGCTGATATTTTTACATCCAGATGTATAGTGATGTGTTTGGGAAAAAGTTTTCATTCTTACTTTCACATGAGGCTCTGTGTTTATATCAGCATGTTGAACCTATGTGACTGATGTGGGATACGCTCAGATCCCTTATAATTAGCTGATGGAGGTCAGGTGATACAAAGGTCACTTGTGGGACATAGCATTAATGTCATTCTCGTCCTTGGACTGAATGACAATCAATTATCTCCATGCTAATATTTAATTGGATTGATATCTAGTGCTCTAGCGCTGACAGCTGCCTCCAGGATGAATATTTTTTGATATATGCAATTACATGCCATCATGAGATTGTTGGTGATTAATGTCAGCCCTTCAGAGCTGCCACCCAGAAAAGGAAATAAAGGCAGAAACTACTGTTAAGGCCTGAAAAGATAATGATGACGCTGGAACCTTCAATGTGGCTTTTTGATAAAAGCAGCTTCTTGAACTACCTCGGGGCAATGGTGTTGTAGATTTAAAGGAAGCCTGTTATTCGGAGTTTGATTAGGTCTCCATTTGTTATATTAGTAACCTCAGTAGAAAACACCTAAGTCCTTTTGAAAAGGTGTCAGAGGAACTAAAGAGAAGTAAATGAGAACTTAATTGACACAAGAGTCACTTATAAGCTTAGGAATGAAAGAAAGATAATTGTATCCAACAAGAGAAATACCTTATGACTCCAGAGTGTGCGTGAGAGAGATTATAGCAATGATGGGTATCGTTAACTGATGATGTGCAACTACAGTGCAGTGAGCGGTTGATTACCTTGGTCCGGGATGTAATCTGTGTCATAGGTCAATTAATGACAATCTTTTAAAGGAATCAATCTAAAGCCTTGATTTTAGAAAAATCTCAGTGATCACCTTGGACATGGTATCCAGGGGAAATATTTGCACGTGTGATGCTTACAGGTCAGGCTTGTTTGATTTGTACTTCTGTTGGCCTGAAAAGAACATAGTTTGTCTTGTGCTTTGGTATCTGACACTGAGTGCAAGTTCCCACTTTGCTGTCATTTGAAAGAAAGAATATGTCCCAATAAACTGATGTGTGCACAACCTCCAGGAGATGCCTTCTTTTTTTTCTGTGGGAGAGAGCCATGACAGCAGATCCCTAGCACGTTTTTTGCAGATTTCGGAAAACACATTTAGCTGTATGAATTTACTGTTGGCATTGCTATTTTTTCCTCCTCCAGAGAAAAGGTGGAACGCCGTGAATCAGATTTGGTCTTCCAGTTACCAAAGAGTGTACTACGCAGTTACCATAGAGTGTTAACTACTACTTCCCAGTTACCACAGTGTGTTAAAGTCTTTTATTAGTGTACCACGTTTCCACTTCAGTTCGTTGAGACTGTGTTCATGCAAATGTTCATTCTTTCTTTTCGTAATAATTTAAACAATGGAAATACCTGTGTTCTTCACTGTATTCTCTAACCCTTCCATTTAATCTCAGGGCTCTTCTCTGGCTCTCGCAGTTTTTCAGTATTTTTTCAGCTGTTGACAGAAGATTAGAAACCAGAATTCTAGAAATGTTCTTGTTAGTAGAAGCTGAAGGTAGTATCATGTCTCTCTTCTCAGTTGGCCCTTCCTTGTAAATCCAAAATTCATATTAACTCATTTGATTACTTGAAGTTCATGTTTATCTGACAATTTGAAATGATCCTTAATTCTTTTTTAGAATTAACTTTCTCAGGGACAAATTTACTTATCCTGTAGCAATGGCTAACAACCATGTAACAAGTGACTTTACATTTGGCTATATTAAAATGTGTTTGCTTACCCACTGATGCAAGTATCTTTGTAGAACTGACCTGTCTCTCTGCTATTTATCATTTTCCTGAAATCTCTGCTATCAGAGTTCAAAATCTACTCTTAATCATTATAGACTCTCAGACTTAGATCATCGGCCTAGGTCACTGATAATGATACAATCTACAGGCAAGAACTGGTATATTTGGAACTAAATGAAATATGGACCCACTATGGATAAAAGTCCTCTTGCAAACTCATTTTATGAAACCTCAAGATAATAAATTTTCTATTTTTTAATTTGTATTTTAACTGTATGTTACAAAGTCAAATGTGTAATTGCAGTCTATTGCAGTGCTACTGTTTCCTTAATCAAACTTTTTCACCTTGTTAGTCAAGATACAAAGTTAGCTTGATGACCTTTTTTCGGTGTTGATTGATGCTAATTATTTTACTGTTCTTTAATTTTCTATTAATTGAACCCCTTGTTAGCTGCTCCATTATTTTGCTCAGGATCAGGTTATCAAGAATATAATTACCTGAGTCCTTTATCCTTTTTTTAGATGTTGATACCTTCAATTCTTTCTAGTCTACAACTCCATCCCCATGTTAAGATAAAGATCTATCTCCTAGTAACATTCTTTTTTGTCACTATTTGATATATCATGTAAGAAAGACACTGAAGGTCATGTTACTACTGGAATAGGTGGACAAAGTTACATTGAAAAACACAGAGATTTTTTTTAGAGTAAGCCCTGTACCTTTTACAATAGTGAAACAGAGCAAACTGTATGTTCCATGCTACCAGTTTGTGTTACATCAAGTGGGACCATGAAGATGACAGCAAAGTTTTGTAAACACTCAAAAAATGTCAAGATTTTTGTTATGCTAAGAAGTGCAATGAATCGATGTACAACACAAACAATGAATAAGTAACAACCAAAGAGTTAGGAGATAAAACACACTCAAACAATTAAACTGAATTATGGTCCACTTAAATGTGTGAGGTGTTGCAAATCACAAATACATTTAAAAAGAGACAAATGCCATTTGTACACCCTTTTCAAATGAAAAACCAAAAGTTTTTCAAAGAAATTTATAACGAGAACTTTGCACAACACTAATCAAAGTCACCCTGAGTAAACTCATTTATATCAGTCAGTAAGCACTCTGAGCCAAGAAAGCTGATAGAAATATGCCTCATTGATCGGCTGTATTCTAATTAATCATAACTGTATGACACAATCTTATCGGCATAACTTAGCAGTTAGTGTTATCGTTCCTGAGCTTCTTGAAGATACCAGTCTTCCCTGGGATGACAGGAGTATGTTTTGGTTCCTTTTAGCATGGGAGATGAACAACTATTGGTATCATCTAAGTCTCTAAAACACATGAAGTACCTCAGGCTGATGATGGTGTAGCTTGACATGTTGTAGAGAGAAAACTACTTTCAGTGCTATATAACTTACTTTTATTTCTTTATGTATAAGAAGCCAAAAACAGTCACATTTTTATGTGTTTAAAAAATTATAGTATACTATAACTCCTAGGAATTAGCATACTTAAATCACGTAACAGATGTCCTGGAAATTTTTCAGACATCATTTAATCTTCAACATGACTATTCAGCATTCTGTTGTCCACAGAGTATTAGAACAAGAGATCTAATATCGTATGATAAATATAGACAAAACTGAAAAGACTACCATTTGAAACCACAATGTGGTTCAGATTCTTATTTCTATAGAAAAGATGGCCCTTCAAATCTTAAATTAGTTAACATTTTTATTTTAATTTTTGGTTTTTATGGTTTTTATTTGCTTTTTAGAATGAGGTAAACACAGCAAATACAGGAATGATAATCTGCAGTTAACAATTTCATTTTTTATTAATTATACTTGTAAAGATATTCATTATAATACATATATAGTGGACAAGCAATTTGGCTGCACAGTTCTTTATTTATTGAGTCAGCATAGCTCGCCCATAAGTATGCAGTATTATGGTTTCCATTCTTCATACCACATTACTAGGAAAATGCATCACTGTGTAAACACCACCGTGTAGTCAGGTGGACTGCAATCCACCGGGTTCTTGGACTTGGCAGTGTAGGTTAACGGTTGGATTTGATCTCAAAAGTCTTGTCCAAGCTAAACGATTCTATGATTCTAAAGGTGAGGCGAGGTATGCAATGCTGAGACACCAGCTTCGCCTCTCCTGCCCAGCACAGGAGCAGGAGCTATGCTGTGCCTGACCGTATGGAAAAGCAGCACGTACCGCTTCAGGCACGGGGTAGGAAATAGCAAGGCAGTTTGCTCGCTGCCTAGCCCGGACTACACGTGCGCACTGAGCTGTCTCAGCAGAGGTAGGTCAGCTGTGGTGGACCCTGTCACCCCGCTGTGGGGAAATTCACTGGAGAGTACCTTTCTCTTCAGCTTGGTGTTAATTATAGTATGCAACCAAATAATTTCCTTTCCGCCTAGATTTACCTCAAGATATATGTAACCAATCCCGAGGAAATCAATGGGGTCTGTGCTTTTATCGTTGGGGACAAGACAGAAGCTATGTCTTTTACTTGTACTTCAAGAAGTTTACGGGTGTTTGAGATTGTTTCTGCATATATGTACAGCTTAGTCCCCAAAAGATATTTGCAGTAAGGTTTGGTTTGTATGAGTAAAATAAGAAGTCAAAGAATCACACTGCTTTCAAACAAATTCAAACAAATCTCCCTAGTTTGCACAAAGAAGCTGGCCTACTAGTAATGATATCTGTATGCATAAGGTACCTGGTTTTCCTTGAATATTTATAGTGAGACAAGATGTTCTCATCCATTTTTAGATACTGGAAAAAAATAAATCCCTCAAGTGGAAAAGAAAGAATTATGAACTCAAGTTTTGTAGTTATACATAATCTCTTTGACTCTAAGTTAGGTACAGTGATTCACACTGTCTCAAGACCTATCCACTAATTTTTATATTAACTTGTCTAACGCAGACTCTGAAGATTTTTTTGTATCATTTTCCAGTATTTCTAGGTGTCTGCATGCATTTTAATGCTCATTAAAATCAGGTATTAATAATAATAGCTAGAGCTAGCTACACTATGGGAGGTAGCATTGATACTTTTAATTCCCAATTCTACTAATGTACAACAGTAACCTCAGGTTACCTCTTCCTAGTTAATGTTTTGCATGTTCTTGACAATATAATGACATTTGTATTTACAATGCATATCTGAGGCTTTCTGTCATCTTTATGTTGTACATCTTGCACTCACTGCTCACTTATTTCTCATAATTTTCTTTCAGAGTGTGTGTGCAAGAGGGAATTATGAACTCTTCACACTGGTAAAACACATATATCTTTAGCAACCGGTATAAAACATGATGGAAAAAAACACCTCTCTGTACTTGCAGACTAACTTTAAGACTTATAAACAGTTTTTCACGTATTTATTTTTACTGTATCTTTCAGCCATTCCTTTCTTTCTGCTTCAATTGTGTTGGTTCCACATTTTCCCTTCCCCAGCCCTAATAAAGGAACAGCATCCTGCTGCTTGATCATTTCCTCCTCAAAACAAAACCTGTTGAAAAACTCATATTAGATTAGCTAAAGAAATAATACAAAATAAATAACAGTTCATCCCAGAGTATGTTCCTTTTTTCTCCTGGAAAAAAAGATTTAGAGTATCTTAGGTATCTGTTACACAGGTAAATAACATGAATCATGACATGAAAGTCATAAAAAGGAGGAAACTACCTGTTTTCCTAATTAACAATATTTAAGTGGCCTTCTTCACTTATAGGAGAATAAACTTTATGAACCTTCTCTCAGTGACACAAATCCATACCTCTACGCCCTACAAAAAGTTTTGGATCACTCTCCTTTTTTCCTGTTTCTTGCAAATTTACTCTACTGACAGTGAAAACGTATAATGTGCGGCAACAGACAATATGTGGCATGCTGAAACTATGTGCTCAGTCTACAGCATGCTCTTGAAAGGTCCTCAGAAAAAAGAAAAAAAAGGATAATCAGAAATAAAGGGAACAAATCGTTATGCAGTGCCTGTGAACACTGCCCATTAGTATCAGTCAGGAGCACGAGGTGGCAGCAGAAGGACCATAATGTGAGCAGCCAGTCAGCTTGGGAACCTCAGCTGTCCGAATCCAGCGCAGCACGTTGTATCGGCTGTACATGGCAAGCTCTTGGTGCAGCGGGGTCTCCGTGAGAAAATGTCTGGGGCTGCCCCTCGACCCATGAGCCATTCTGTTTTCTTCCCTGTCCTGTTGAAGAGGGAGAGTGAGAGAGAGGCGAGGTGGGTGTCAGACAGCTGGCCAAAGTTAACCACAAAAGTTAAGCTATGCAGCAGATGAAAAGCTGTTTAATTTTTCTGGGAGTGTCAGTGATGAGACACTTCAGTACTCATACACATGGCGGGTGCCTCCTCTTCGCTCTCAAAAACAAAAGCATGACGCCAATAAAGAAAATAATGCTAATGTCATCCTGGTGGATAGGATGGGAAGACACTCAGTCAGGAACTGAGGTCTTTATTTGAATTTGGATTAGGCAAAAACTAGCTTTGAGTTTGGCTTTTCTACTTATCAGATGATGTTCAATACACAGCCAAGTGCCTCCTTTTCTTCTTCAGTTTCATATCTTACTCTGTAAATACTGACCTCAAGGCCGGTTCTTCAGAACTGATTTCATTTTCAAATAATTTCAGGATAATCAACAAACAAAATCAGTTATTATGCCCAGCACTACCTAGAGATAATTAATTTTCCAAATCTTGCTGCTTTTTGTTTCCTAAACTGAAATCTTTCTCTTCTCAGTACCTGAAACATTGTTCAAAATTTGCTCTTCTCAGCAATTAACTACTGGTGTTTCAAGCCAGAGACCAGATCTCAAAAGATATCACCATAGCATATGTATTTGCAACAATATATAAAGGTTTAATTTACGGGTCGGTTGGTCTTATAGGATAAGAAGAACTTTAACTCATTCACACCAAGGTAATGTCACTGACTTCAGTGCAAGCATTTTACTAAATGCCACAGAACGTTACTCTCAGATCTAATCCTGAAGTCGTCCACAGCTGCAAGAGTAATACACTGGTAAAAATGGTGACTTACAAGGTGTCCACTACTCTTCAGTTACCATTGGAGAGAGAAGAAAACTACCCAGTTCAGGAATTGGTTGTGCTTAAACATCTTTGAGTTCTTCATGATAATATATAGGTACACAGACAGAGTTTTGTTGCTGTCTGCCTCCTTGGTTGCCTGTAAGCAAAGTGTGTGCTTTGAAAAAGCTTCAGTCATCCATGTGTGTAGCTTTTGTGCTTGAACGAGTTATGTTACATCTGTACTTAACTTCAAAAGTAATACCTTTTGGGCTGAGACTGTCTCCTCTTCTATGGACTACATAAGGTTAAAAGTTTTCTTTTCCCTAAAAGCAATTGATTGAGAAATGTAAATAAATAGCAGAAAATAATGAAGTAAGGATGACAATGCACAGATTTTTTGTGAATTTCTCTGTGATCAATCACATTTTCAAAATAATATTTCTCATTGCACCTACCCGGAAAGAGGATATAACTGCTACGTTGTCCAAATGCCCAGTGAAGCTGATTGAATGACTAAGGCACTCAAACATCAAAATTAAAGGTGATCTCATAATATAGAATGTTCATCTAATAAACCCCATCATTTTCTTCCTCTTCGGTTGTTAACAGAAAGCAGCACTGAAAAATAAAATGCTGTTTGATTGTTCATTATCTTTATTTAAGCTATAAATTATGTGCCTGAAGAAATTTATTACATACTGGATTAACTTGACTATGAATAAGAAAAGAGTTGGTTTGGTTTCGGCAAAAGGAATTAAAGTTAAACTTGAAAAATATTATGGAGCTGCAAGGTTCAGTGTGTTAAGCATTTTGTCTAAGACTGTGAAGAAGTTAATGATTATCTCTTATAAAGCATTCCAGAAGAATTAACTTGTAGCTTGTGTACACAAATATACATGAAATTGTGAAATAAAAATAACGTTGGCATTTCAAGCATGAGTTCTACTACAGAGAGGAGCTGGGAAGCAAAAAAAAAGCAAATAAATTCAGGATTTGTATATATTTTTCAGCTGGTATGTTTTTACAATAAAAGTATGACAGCTATAATTATACTTAGTTCTTATATGATGAGATCTGGATTTGTCTGAGCTACTGTAAAGGTGAAATGAGCCTTTGGAACAGACAGAAGGTTGATAATGGTGAGTCAAAAGCTGGATGACAACCCAAAGGAACTAAGAACCCATGCAAACTTTTGATTTCAAGTGTAAACTGCAATATTTCAATCTTGGTATTCCTAAAGAAAGGGTTTGGTTTCGGCAAAAGGAATTAAAGTTAAACTTGAAAAATATTATGGAGCTGCAAGGTTCAGTGTGTTAAGCATTTTGTCTAAGACTGTGAAGAAGTTAATGATTATCTCTTATAAAGCATTCCAGAAGAATTAACTTGTAGCTTGTGTACACAAATATACATGAAATTGTGAAATAAAAATAACGTTGGCATTTCAAGCATGAGTTCTACTACAGAGAGGAGCTGGGAAGCAAAAAAAAAGCAAATAAATTCAGGATTTGTATATATTTTTCAGCTGGTATGTTTTTACAATAAAAGTATGACAGCTATAATTATACTTAGTTCTTATATGATGAGATCTGGATTTGTCTGAGCTACTGTAAAGGTGAAATGAGCCTTTGGAACAGACAGAAGGTTGATAATGGTGAGTCAAAAGCTGGATGACAACCCAAAGGAACTAAGAACCCATGCAAACTTTTGATTTCAAGTGTAAACTGCAATATTTCAATCTTGGTATTCCTAAAGAAAGAAAAAAAAAACCACAAACCAGCAATTACATGTATGTCTATAATTAAAACCAGCAAGTACTTAAATGAATTTTGTCTTGAGAGAGCATAACCAAAGAAAAAAATAAATCAATAACACATAAATAAATAAAAAAATCTCTGTGACATAGTGAAGACATTGAATGTATTTATCTTAATCTCATGTAGGACTAGTGAAGTTGAATAAAACAGTATGCCAAAGCACTTACTGATTTCATCTGTCATTGGATTAAATTTGAATATTCTCCTTCAGTAAATTCTCATTCATGTACAAATAAGGTGAATTCACTTTTATTGTTTTACTTTAATGTACTACTTTTTTTGTATTGTTTTTATTTGCCTCCATCATCCACATTCAAAAAGCACAACCATTTGGCTTACCTAGACGTTCCTGACTTGAAGCCAGGTTACTGATGAATTCAAACACGTTTTTCTATCTGTTTATTGCTCCATCTGCCATTCACTGTGTCATGCAAGACTGAGATGGAAACTACCCCTTAGAACATCCAGTGCATCTGGAAGTGCTTCAGGCTTCCTACAAGATGATTATGCCTTCATCCCTCATTTTTGAGTATTAGGGTCTACCACTGAGTGACTTTTCTCATCAAAACTTCTAGGAAGGAAAAGCAATTATGTCATGATTTTGAATTGAATAAATATATTAATGGTGAAAGGTTATGAAAATACTTCACATTGAAGTTTTCACCCAGGGGTCAGAAAACAACAGAACTGTGCCATAAAACAGAGGTAAAATGATGAACAATCCAAAAAATGATTCCTAGCCTTTCTTCACCAATAGTAACGAAATTCAATCTTGCTTATTTGTTTTTATAATTTGTGTTTACCTGGACAGGATGCTAAAAGCAAGTAGACTGAAATACAAGTTAAATATACAAATGAATGTAAATATACGAATGAATATACATACAAATGAAGTTTCCATTTTAAATCAGAATTGAGGTTTTATATTAGATTCCTGGTTGATAGAAGCTTATTAATCAAAATAGATGATACTAAAATCTCCTACTATCTACTATCTGCCTCCATTTAGCTCATCAGTGTAGGCGAAATTGAGATTTCAAATTTAGATCCTTTATTCTTCCTGTAGGCACAGGAATGAGAATGTGTTCTGCCTGGTTGTTTCTGCTGACCAGCTGAAGAAGATCAAACCGTTCCTCAGGTGGCTTACTGGCTAGTGAACTGAGATAGCCAAGTCCCAGTGTCACAAATCTGAAAACCATGAAATAGCTTGAAGTAATGAGGTATTCAGTATAATATGATTGGGATAGTTTTCACTTGTTTTTTTTGCTTTTTTTAGGGCTATAATTTTTCATATTTTCCCTCCACATTTTTTGCTGGAAAAAATCTGCAATTAAAAGTACATGAATTCAAGAGCTTCTTGTACTTGTATTCCTGTATATACTATCACAGACTTTAATAACACTAAATCTAAAATTTAAGTATGTCTAATACCCTGAGTCTCATGGTATAATGGTAAAATCTGAGCTACAGTCATGGGAAGATTTAGTGGTGAATAGGAATGGTTCTGTGATTATACTGTTTTTAGGACACGAGAACATAAGCATGGCTGTATTTGACCACAGCACACCCCGCTTAGCTCAGCACCCTGCCTCTAACAGAGGCCAATGGCGGAAGTCCAGAAACCATATAAGAATTGGAAACTCTGTCATATTCCTCACATTTGCTCCTAGACACCAGCTGACTGTGGCTCAGGGGCTCTGTGAGCCCTGGGTTGTATCTTCATGTTTCAGATCCCAAATTGTACCTAGCCATGAGCACAGCCGTACATCCAGAGGTAAGCCGAGGATCTCCTCGCCAAAACAAGTGCATGACACATACATGTCTGCAATGTCTCAGCTACAATCAAAGAGCAAACACCAAGCCTATTTAAAATGCTTACTAAATTCCCAAATTATCATAGCTAAATTTTGCTAAATATAAACAGTGCTCCAAAAAATTATCCTTAAATTAAAATGTCTGTGTAAAACGTGGCTTGACTTAGAAGAAACTATTTAGATTAATAGGCTATACCAAAAAAGCTTGTCTGTGTTTCTAATTATATAATATATATTAATCAGAGGTGACTGTTTTCTGAATTACCACAAGCACAATTCCATGCAAATTACTTCAATTAAAATGAATTAATCAGGTGGTTGTTCCCCTTCTTTTTTTCGAGCCAAAGTTAGACACTAGCCTCCTTGCTTGGGGTCAAAATGCATTAGTGGCACTACCACAAAACTTTCTGACACTAAAATGAAAGCATGAGTCTGGCTTAGACCTGTGTGATAATTTGAGTATCAAACAGAAAGAAACATTAACAACAGAGATTGACAAAGCAGACTAGCTATAAATTTTGTACTGACCATAAAAGTCAGTACAAAGTGCAGTTTAATCCTAAATAAACATATTTACTAAGCATATATAGACCAATAGGGTAGCTACCCCCAAGCGTTATCTACAAGATAGACTGCTAATCCCCATAGCTAAATTGGCCAGGCTATTTGGCAAAGTACATCTACTAGAGATACAGTCACTAATTATACCTATACTAGTTAATAAAGTATGGCTCAAGGAATGACCGATAATTGTCCAGACTGTTCAGTTCTCAGTTTACATCCTATTTATGGCCGGTAGCAACTAGCAGGCAATATTTGGAAATGGTGTGAGTGGAAGCAAATACTAAAATCTGTTCATAATAGGCAATTTGGATACGGTCATCATATTTTGTAGGGAGGAGGGCAGACTGAAGCCTGTGGATGTGAATTGTTCCATGCCTTTTGGCCCCTAGATGCAAACCAGGTACTGACCAGTTTTATTTGTACCATAATTGCAGACAGTTCTGGGACTTCTGTTTGTTTGCACTTGTTCAGATAACCCAAGATAATTTGGTGGAACTCCTCTGTAAGCACAACTGTGCCTAAAAAAGTTTTTTCTGGCACAAGAAGTCAACTGGTGATATGACTTTGTCATGCTCTGAAATGGTAAAGCTTTGCTAACAGAACTTTTTTAATGTAGATGTGGCAATTAGTGTTCCGATTAAGTTCTGGCAGCTACTGAAAAGCAGAGTACAGTGAACACTTCTAAAGAGTTTGTAGACTAGTTTAAGGGCTATTATGCTGTTGTTGTGTACAGCAATTACCCTACAAAATACTTACACCATCCGTCTCTAGGTAGACAACTATAAATTTCATCGTTTATTGTGCGCTCGTACAAAGTCAACAACAGTAGAATCATAATTAAATTTGGCAACTTGAAATTATGGAGAAACAAAGATCTCTGGAAAAAGAAGGATGGTTTATACTCCATGGAATTTTATTGCAGGACAATCTCTCATGCTGGAAAATGTGAAGATCATTACCGTGTAGCTGTTCTCTGCTTTTTGTCTGGACAGGAAATACCCAGAACAAAATGTGACCATTTCAGATGCAATGGTATCTCTGTCAGAGGCAGGTGTCTTTAAAAAAAAAAAACAAAAAGGAAAGCAAAACAAAACTCCACAGTTATGTAGCTGAACGTGTAAATGATGGAGCAATTAGCTCCGCAAACAATCTTAATCTTGATGGAATTCAGTAAATATTTTTTTCCATGGACATTAAAACTTTTTTATTGGCTAAACTTGGGTCTCAGTCACATCATTATAAATCTGGGAAAAAAATAAAATTAAAATGTGTGAAGTTGTGGGGAAATGGTAAAATTGAGGTCTATTTTTAAGAAAATTGATTCTTTCTAGTAATTAGCAATATGAACCACAGAATGTATTAGCATGTCATTTCAGTCCACTTGAACGAGAAATGCCTTTATTTCACATGAGATTTGTACAGATTTGGGTTTTGCAACACAGTTTACTTACATCTGTGCAGATGAACTCAAGTGAGCGTCTGAATCGGTGATTCCATGACCCATGGCCCATCCGTCCTCTGACAAAGTTGTTGCCTCCTGAGCAGACTGCAGATTACCTATCTGAGTCTGTCTGGCAAGAGCTAAATCATGCAGCAGCTTGCTAAGGCATCAGGGGTGCCAAGATGCACGCGGATTTAAGTGTCAAGCAGACATATCTAACCACGTATTTCCAGTCTTCCTGTCTGCGTGGACAGCATGAGTGATCTTGAGGCGGTCGTGGTGGCTCTCAAGGTGCAGCATAGAGATACGGGTCGATGATATCTACAGTGGTTGCTCTGTTGTATCAAAAGTAATCCATCATTATTCTAAATTAACTCTCTGGTGAAGATAAAGACAATTGGAGATGTCCAGGGTGCAAGGTGACTTGGACATATGCCTAAAAAAGAGCCACATCATTAAAACTACAGGATGTGAATTTGCCCAAAGGAGAGAGTAGTGACAGCTGAATTCAGTTAGGACAGACCTGGTCTAACACAATTTCTGAACGCTCAGACAGAAAATTAATCTTGTAGTCTCTTATTCCTGGTCATGGCCATTTATCTAATACAGTTAAGAATTTAATCCTATTTATACAGTACTCTTGTACCAGCTCAGGCAATTTAAACTATTTTAGCACAATTTTCTCACATATTATAGACCTACACCTAGTTTCTGACTAATATAGTGAATACAGAGGAGATATCTGTAGTTTGCTCACAAGAGGTCTACCAGAGAGGGGATCTGATCCTATGTTCCATATCCAGTACAGGTTCTTTCTGCATGGCCATGGAGATTTCCAAAGGAATAATACAACTGACGTACAACTTTTTTTTGTATGACACAATTTTGTACTAGATTTCCAGACTTCTTTGCACGTGCTTTATCACTCTACAGGGGGAAATCTATTCCAGTATTTTTTATACAAATTATGACAAGTGCTAACAAGTTTGTCTGTTCGCAACATTTTCGATTACATAGAAGTAGATTTTATTTAGAGAATTTATCAAACCAACATTTTGCTGGGAAAATTATTTGTACTAACAGATGGTGGGATGGTTTTTGTTGCTTTCTCTCCTCCTTTCAGGCTCTGTATTGAGCATGACAGACATTTCAAGGCCAAAACCCCAAAGGTTTCACAAGCTTATATGAAATAATAGCACAAGAGAGAAATGTTCATATGAAATGAGCATTAAGTAGGACCAAAATCTGCTGTCACTGGCTTAACTCCCCTTGCCTAAGCAGAAAACTGGTCTGGAAGGTGGCCAGTGAAACAGCAGCAGTAGGAATAAAGTCTTGTATCAAGTAAGGTTGGTTTTCTGTGAACATCTTGTGGAGCTTTCAGAGCAGATTTGGGCAGGTGTTGCTTCCCCATTAACTTCTGGGACAAATTCCACAGCAAAATAATTGCAAGAGCAATTTCCTCCCTCCCCGCACTGCTGCTGCGTTTGGCCTAATACCCTCCATGGGAGCTGCACCTGCCTTGTCCAGATTTAAATCTGGCCTTGGCCTTGCTGTGAGTTTTGTACCATCTGCATCCGCATGGGCTCCTTCTCGCAGCAGTGTGGCCGTTCCAGGGCTGCCTGCATCCACAAAGGCTTTCCGAAAAGCCTTCCTGAGCCCTGGGGAACACCACTGAACTTCAGAGGTTACATCAGGGGTGGATTTGCTTTCCTCCTCCCCCCAGAATGTCCCCGCGGAACAGTGGTGTCGGAAAAAGACTGGTTTTCATCTGGCTTTCTGCCAGTCTTTGCTTTAGTAATATTCCCTTCCTATATTTAAAGATGTAATCTATTTCATTTTCTAAATTTCTCCTTCTGTAGAGTATAACAATAAATAAACTCTTTGGTTTTGCTTAATCTGAATTGGATCTGCCACGTCTGGAGAACCACAATTTACTGCATTTTTGAATACCGTATTTTTGTCTTTGGAGACGTATGAAGTAATAGAAAAATGGGTGTGAACGGCAAATGGCAAAGTGCCTGGTCTGATTAAGGCAGACCAACTGCATAGAAATTGCCCTGGCAAAACACAGCCAAGAGGTTCACAATTCAGTGAACTAGGGTATATAGAAACTCTTAACACTCCATAATGCAGTGGAAAGCAATGAGTCTTTGTCAATACAGAAACATGTATTTAAGTAACCAGAATATTCAAAGGAAGGAATTTCTTTGCTCCTTTTTTATTCAAAGATGAAACATCTTAATAGGAATTCTTTAATAATCATCATCTTCTTGCCAAATAGTGTGCGTTAACTGGAAATAAAGCTGATAGAAAATACTTACTACAATATATAATATGGATATAATATAATCTAAGATGGGGAAAAAAAGAATTTAATTCATCAGGAGAATGAAGCATGCTATAGAAACAGGATTTCACACAGTCCTTTGACAGCAATTGTTTCCTCCAGATCTTTTTAATTTCTTCTCTGTACCTGTCTTTACAGCAGTAACTTTTATTTTCCATCCTGCCTTTCTGGAAATTGTCTCTTTAAATTTGTAAAGATCAGATGACTGTAGCTTAAAACTTGCTATTTTACAATTAGTTGTACTTATATATTTTTTTATTATTCCCACTGGTGAATTTTCTTCTGTCATTTCCATTCCCATGGGGTCTGGTTCCTTTGTTAGTTCCGATTTTTTTTTTGGTTTTTTTTTGCCTTTCAGGAATAAAATTTCGTGCTGGTTAGTGGTTTTTTTTCACTCAGTAGTCTACAGATTTCACATGCTGTGGACAGGAAGGCTGTGAAAGAATGGATGGATACCATTACTTTACAAGAAACGTTTCAAAGGACAGTCACGTTGACTCTCTAGGAGCCTGATCCATCCACAGCGCTCTATTGTCAGCAATAATTTCTTTATAGCTCAATTAGCTTTAGATCACAGCCCAAGTCCATGCAATGATTTCCAAAATCACAGGTACAGATAGTTGCAAACTATTTACAACAGTTTAAGAGTCACTTCATACATACTGAATGCAAGCAGAGGTCAAATTAGCAGCAAACCAAAACAAATCCTGCTATCTAATAGTAAAAGTGTTCTGTTCTCTTTGTCTTCAAAATGCTGCATGCATATTGGCTGATATTTTTTTAAATGTCCATATCAGGTAGCAAAATGGTGCCCGTGTGTTTTAGAGGTACAGGTGGCTGAGAGGGGAAACGACTCCTGGTGAGTCAGTGGCAGAGCAGAGATAACGAGCCTGAAATCCCTAATTCCTGACTTTCCTGGTTACTTTAAACCATACCGCTTCAGCAAGTTATTTTTAGCATTCAAACCGAATTACAAAGGAAACACTTTAGGCACAAACCTGTAATTTAACAGGGTAAAATAAAGGGTTTTCTGCATTCAAGAGAGACTGTACACTGCACAAAAGAGACAATTGTGAGGTCGTGTTAATTGCCAATTAGAGCTAATGATTTCACTATCTGTAAGAGAAATCCTAAGACCTGATGGAAGAAAAAACTCAGTATGAAGAAAAAAGTTTGCGAAGAAGCAGACTTAGCTCTTTCCATTAATTCTATAGTGCAATTTGCTAACTTGATGCTCTGTGAAGCTTTGTTGTCTTCCGATGCCTGAACTCTTGAAAGAAGGACCCAGCTGCATTCCGTGCTGGAGTTCAAGGCTAAGTTTGCAGATCTGAGTACATGAAGACAGTTGAATCACTGCTTCTTGCATGACACATACTTATCGGCCGTTGTTTGACTGCCTGACGTCACACTTGGCTTTAAGGAAGTAAGCAGGCAGGAGACTGCAAACAGACAGTTTCGATACAAGGAATTAAGATGAGATGTTCTCAAGGAGCATCAGTATTGATTGTGGGCCTGAACACGGAAAGATAAATATTAATGCGTACATAGGACCCCCTATTTATACACCCCCAGCAACTGACTTGGATGTAGTCAATGCTGTTCCACAGAAAATACTAGAAAATCTTACAGACTTAGCAAGGTACCCTCCTTTCTCTATTAAATTTGTAAAGCATCCAAGACCAGAGGAATTATTTCATGGCCGTGTTCTGAGTCAAATGATAAACTGATCTGTTTTAACCGTCCCCATCCCTTACACCCCAAGAGTAATTAACTTTCAGGATCCGTCTCCAGCGTTTCCTCATGCTGTAGAGTTTTTCTTACTGGCATAAAAGTAGGGTGGAGAGGTGTGAAAGAGCATCCAGTAAGTGAGTATATGGGGAGAAGTACAGGTTGGAGAGTATCCTTTCAACACCTCCTTGTACTTAGACAAGCTCAAAGTGATTGTGGAATCACAACTTTAGGCTCCCCACATACCATTTAACATGTACTGTGCTGTTTCTAGGAACACTGTCAAGAAGTGTTACCGTATTTACCGTACAGCAACATAGGATGTACGGGTGATCCTTACCTCCAAAAGCTTGCAAACTTGGGGAAAACATTTAGTAAGCAACAAAGGAGTTTGAATATTACTGAGGCAAACAGTAAGTGTTATTCTTTTTCATTCAGTTTAAAAAGGAAAATGACAAAGCTCTTTCACAAAATTCTAGGTTTGGTTAATCCTTTTACGGAATAGCTAGCTTTCAGCAAATGAAAAATGTCTAATGATTTCACTTACTAATTTGGTTTGCACTTTTACAGTAAGATTAATAAAGTTGGCTTTAAAAGCAGAAGAAAAATAAAACATCTGTGAAAAGTGAGGGATTTCTGGGGAAGATTTTGTTGTACAAAAGGAGAAGCTATTACCTACAGAGTTTAATCAATAAATGAAAATAAACAGTAAATAATCATGTGATTACAAATTTAACAGAAATAAAGAGTTAGTGAGCACTAATAAAAAGATATTTTATGAAGAAAGTAGAAGAAAACTCTTAAATTATGTTTTTGAATAACAGGGAAATAGTGATATTGAATTCTTGCTGCAAACCTTTCCCTCGGTGACCCTTTACAGGTTGTACTTTCAGAATCACAACTCCTGCAGCTGAACTTCGGACAAAATTGTTATTGTATTTAAGATGGCTACACCAGCACTTTGTGTTGAGCAGCCTTGCTCAGGAAAATACTGAGTCAGAAGCAATATTTAGACCCTGATTTAGAAGGTACTGAGCTTTGCGTCATGGGGAAAAAAAAAATAAAAAAAAAAAGGAGAGGCATGAGTATGTAACTATTCAGACTGCTGTTCCTCTATTCCATCATCCTGTTCCCAATGCTGGTAAAGCCCAGAGCCTTCCAAAAGATGTGTAAGAAATCTTTACGCTGCCAAAGATAGGATAACACACTCCTTTGGAAAGCTTTATGTGAACTCTTCTCAGTAGTTGCCTCTTGCTCCGAAAGCAAATGTGTAATTGCATTCAGAAAGTTTGTTTGTTTGTTTGTTTGTTTGTTTGTTTGTTTGTTCCAAACTCAGTGCAAGAACGTCTGCTGTGACTTTGGGTAGTCTCACAGAATGTCAGATGTGCCCAGGCCTCCCAGGGTGGAATTTGGTTATTGAAAACATGATTATTTCCTAAGAAACTTAATGAAGAGCTGGCACAATAATAAAATAACTGCAGAACTGTCGGCTTTGTAGCTCTCATGGTCAGCTTGAATAACTATTTAAATAATATAATAACAATATATAACTATTTACTAATAATAACTGCCTAATAAATAATTTCAAATAAATAAATAAACTATGTAATAAATATTTTATAAGAATAATAACTATTTAAATAACTATTTACTTCTCTGCAGCTATTTAACTACAGAAACAGAATATAAAAGTAACATTAATGGTGTTAGCCTTTTTTCTTAACCTCAAAAAAGAAGCACAGGGAAAGATTATGACCAGAAATATGTTAAAACATTTTATGTCAATTGGAATTTAAGGATCTCATCTGTGTTTCTTAGTAATACCATGCAGTACTTCCAGGCTTATAAAGTGTGGGTTGTTTATAAATTATAAAAATATATGTAATAGGTTGATTGTCAGAAGGCTGATACAGCTTTTGAGAATAAGAGACTATAAAAGAATCACCGTAGGAAAAATTTGGCAGAGGAAGAAGAGGAAAGGGATGGAAAAAGCACGTATCTCAGGACAGAACTAAGCAATGAGTTATTGAATTTCTCTTTTCTAGAAGCCTCAGGCCTCGGCTGTTCACCAAGTACCTTGGAGAAATACTGCTCTGAATTGTTGCTAATCTACCTTCCTTTTACTGATAGCGTTGATGTCTCCCTTAAGAAACGCTAGATGAAGAGGAGGTACGGCTCATATTGGAGTTTATGGTCATAAAATTACCTTTCCATGACCAGACCCAGATTACCTCGCCAAGTTTGTATGCTGCCCCTAAGAAGTGCCATTGCCCCATTGCCTGATGGAAATATGGATTTTATATCCAAATAAATTACAGCAATAGCTATTCATAAAAACGAAGCACAGTTTTATTATTGATCTGTTTCTGGGAGGGATGGCAAGAACAGTGCTGCATGCTATTTGTTTCTGCTCTTTGCTACATGATGTAAAATGTCATTTCTGTTTCTTTGTTTCATTTGTTTTATACTTGCAGAGCTTTAAATCATGTGAACTTTAAATAATATTTCATTTTGATGTAACATATAGAGGACTGCAAAACCAAAGAACCCTAGCATTCTTTTTTCTCTAACATGACAAATTGTTTTTATCACATTTTATGTAGAAAACATTATTTTGAAGAGAAAGACTAGATTAAGTAGGCACTCCTACAAAATATTCAGCAGTTCAGCATAATTATGGTGCTGAGTTCTCAAAGAGTGTAGAGTCTATGGTGAAATACAATGTCTGGAAGACAACTGTTGAGTAGGATTTCCTAGTTGCGGGGAACTCAAAAGTTACATTAAAGGAGTCTAAGCTTTTTCCAGTAAGGTCTTGATGTCTTAAAATTCCGACAGTTCAGAACCCCTCAATCTCAGAAATGTTTAACCATTTAAATCAAGATCCCAGCTGATAAATGAGTGCCTCCAGATCTAATAACTTCTTTTGTGAACAGATGCATTATCCATGCTTTAAGGTGGGCCAACTAGATCAGAACTCACAAAACATACACATAATCTGCCTCATTTAACGCAGCAGCACGGGGTTATTGCATATTTTGGATAGGAGAGGCCAGGGATTCCTCCTCGGTTTGTGCACGAACGCTGAAAGGAGTGTTTCCCGTTCCAAGTGATTATTCTCACTCCTCGTCTAGAACATGTATGATGCTTTCTATACCTGACCTAACTAAAGCTCCCTTGTATAACTCTTGGACTATGGCGTTCACAGAGAAATCTGTTTACAGAATCAAGAGCTTAGTTCTGTGAAGTGCATTCTGCTATTATTGCCAAGCACAGTCAGCTTTTATTACCTCAGTGGCAAAATATAGCACTCAGTATTTGGATGAACCTTTCTGCACTTGGAAAGTATGATTGCTGATTCAGTTTTGCTGTAACAATGTGCTTGCCCTCTAAAAGAACTTAAAATACAGTACAGTTTAATTGGAGATACTGATTCAACGTGTAGTAAAATTAATGAGTGTCTTCACACTGATTTCATTGGCCATTTGATGAGGCTTTTTGAGTTAGGATTGATGAGTATGAAACAACATTTACTTGTCATTACTTGGACATGTTACTGATTTGACAGATCTCCAGGAAAGGCAACACAGTGGGCAATCAGCACAGTTTCATATGAAACCTGGATTACAGAAAACACTGCTGTTTTCTTCTGATTATTGAATTTGCAGTTGCACCATGTGTGTTTATTTGTGTCTGTGTAGCAAATCAACTGTTGATAAAATAACTACTAAAGCTAGAAAAATGAGAATAAAACAAGTTCCTCACAGAAAATATACATAAGTTGCTTAGAAAACACTGTGGGCTAAGAATAAAGTCTCAGATGAAAGATACATATTTATCATATAAAAAAAACCTCCACAGATGGAACAAGAGAATGCAGGCAAATGCCTTTATGAAATTCATATATTTGTCAAAATACATTTCATAGCACCACATCCCCCCCAAATGAACAGTTTTCCTACAAGATGACATGGAAATTATGGTGAACATCAAGACACTAAAACCTGTAGATGAGAAAAGAAACTACTCATGGTAATTAAATCCAAAGAAGACCAAGAAGAAATCTGGAATTATCTTCTCCAATCTCTGTTTCTCAATATTAAATGAAGTTTGAATGTAATAAGCATAAGCTCTACAGAGTGAAAAGGGAGGGATAGTTACAGAGGACCTCATGAAGTTAATTGTATTCATCTGAGAAATATCCCTGCACCAGCAGAGGCGGTTCACTGTTCAATGGATATTGGCCCCAAGAGCATACACAGATATTAAATGACAAGCAGGACAGAAAATAATATGACTTAGTTGTAATACATTATACAGATCAAGTGGCCCAGGCTCTTCTGAGCTACTATGCACACTCCTAGCCTCTCTTCCAAAAAAGACCGAAAGGTTACAATGAACCTATCACATAGCAATGAAAATTAGTATGGCCATAGAAAATGTAAGAGAAGATCACGTTCGAGAGCAACTGAGGAACCTGAACGTACACAAGTCTATGGGACGTGATGAGATGCATCCCAGAGTCCTGAGGGAATTGGCTGATATAGTTCCAGGCCACTCTCCATGGTATCTGAAAAGTCCTGGCAGTCAGGTAAAGTCCCTGGAGGCTGGAAAACGGGAAATGTGGCACCCATTTTTTGAAAAGGTCCCAGGAGGACCCTGGGAACTACCAACCTGTCAGCTTCACCTCTGTGCCTGGGAAGATCATGGAGCAGATCCTCCTAGAATCTATGCGAAGGCACATGGAGGACAGGGAGGTGAGTTGAGACAGCCAGCATAGGCTGTCTTGCCTGACCAACCTCGTGGCCTTCTAGGATGGAGTGACCACATCAGTGGACAAAGGAAGAGCTACCGATTTCATCTATCTGGACTTTGGTAAGGCCTTTGACATGGTCCCTCACAACATCCTTCTCTCTAAATCGGAGAGTTATGATTTGATAGGTGGACTGTTCTGTGGATGAGGAGTTGGTTGGATGGTTGCATCCGGGCAGTAGTGGTCAATGGCTCAGTGTCCTGATGGAGATCAGTGAGGAGTGGTGTCCCTTAGCGGTCAATGCAGGGACCCAGTACTGTTTAATATCTTCATCAATGACATAGACAGTGGGATCAAGTGCACCCTCAGCAAGTTTATAGACGACATCAAGCTGAGTGGTGTGGTTGACACCCCTGAGGGATGGGATGCCATCCTGAGGGACCTGGACAAGCTCAAGGAATAGGTCCCTGTGAACTTCATGAGGTTCAACAAGGCCAAGTGCAAGGTCCTGCACATGGGTCAGGGCAACCCCCGGTATCAATCTAGGCTGGGGGATGAAGGGATGGAGAGCAGCCCTGCTGAGAAGGATGTAGGGGTACTGGCGGATGAAAAGCTGGATATGAGCCAGCCATGTGCGCTCACAGCCCAGACGACCAACCGTGTCCTG